>NW_008604288.1:0-10152 GCF_000691845.1 Merops nubicus | reverse complement strand
TGGCCCAGGCTGCCCAGGGAGGTGGGGGAGTCACCATCCCTGGAGGGGTTGAAAAAAACGTGTGGACTTGGTACTTCAGGACATGGTTTAGTGGTCAGTTAGTCTTGGGTTGAGCAGATGGACTTAATGATGTTAGAGGTTGTTTCCAACCTTAATGATTTTATGATTCTGTGATTCTAAATGTGAAGAGCAGTGAGGCCCAGAGGTCCTTTCCAACCCCTACAATGCTGGGATTCTGTGCCTTTGGTCTGTGCCAGCTGAGCCACCCTCTTACACTCGCCACTATCAGTGAAGTTCCACTCCATCTCCTCCAATTGCACATTAACACTCCGCATCATGAGGACTCAAACAGCAGCAGAGAATTGGCTTTCTCCAAAGCGTGCCAGCCCTGCTGCAGGAAGGGACCCAGACAACCTAGAGCTGGCGTGGCCTGGGGAGGCTGATAACCCACCAGGGTGAACCAGAGCAAAAAGGTGTCTTCAGATTTATGTCTGTGTTCTGATCAGGTGAGCACAAACATCCAGAATTTCTCTAGCTCTGTATGAATCTCCTCTGCAGGAGAGAGTTTCAAATAAACAGACAGGAGTAGCAGCATACACACTTAGATAATTTTAGAATATTTTCTCTATGCTGAACTTTTCAATTTTTTAAGAGGCAATCCCCATTTTGGATTAATGCAGGCTATTACAGAAGGAATGCACTCTGCAGTCCCTCGTGGAGAGCTGCCTAAATGCCATTTCTTGTTTCCTCCAAATAAAATAAATGATTAATGCTAAAAGCTTGTCACTCTCTTTTGTGCCTGTGAAGTTAGACACACATACCATAATAAACTGCTTTACTGTAGAGCTTTAATTGTATAAACATTAAAAAATGAGCAATTAGCAAACATTTCTGCTGATAGCAACCAATGCATTAAATAAGATGCAGAGAAAACAGTAAAAAAGATGCACAGAAAGCAGGGGGGGGAGGAAGGTATTTGAGAAAACATGTTTTCTGACCTCACAAAAGAAAAGAAGAAGGAATCTCTTCCACAGCAGTATTCCATTTTCCACTAAAACAGCACTGTATTTATTACTTTGGATCCATTTGGCTTTTATCTGACCCAAAAAAAACTCTGAAAAGGGGAAAGCTGGAACCACTCACTGAAGGCTCAAGAGCAACATTGAGCTATTTATCTGGCAAGGCCACAATGTCGCGCTTAAGCCACATGCTTCATCAAATTGCACAAATAATGCTGCAGTTGCTAACAATGTGCGAAGACAGGAAAACACGTAAGCTATCTAAATGAAACATGCAGACAGCATTCCCAGAGGAGTTTGGAAAGGGCCCAGAAAGCATTACTGCATCTCGTCTGCAAGAGAGCAAACCAGGGAATCTGTCTGGCTTTGGTTCTTTGGTAACATAGGTGTAACTGCTGGGATTAATTGCAACTAAAAAATTAAGAACTTTGATTCAATAGTTAGCCAGATAAGGAATCATACTCAGAATTATTGAGCGAGAATAAAAAATATTTTTAAACAGTTCTTTGTAATACACAGAATAGATTTGTGTAAACTGCAATTCTGTGTGAATTGCAGTTCAGTTAATGTGAAAAATATTTTCAGGCTTTATTTATTAAATAGACTGGTAAGTGAAACACCTTTTGTCTTGAAATGCTGAAGGTTTTCTTAACACTGTAGCATAAAGCATTGCTCAAGATGAAAAACTCCTACTTGGTTTAATGCTTTCTTTCTGCCTCGGATCTAGAGTTTAGTCCAGATCCATTGTTTGAGATCATGCATCCATTCCCTGCTTTTTTCTTTTCTCCCCCCTCCCCCAATGTGACAGTAACAAAGGTACTGCACTGCTTAGAAAACAGCTACCCATGCTTATGTGAGTTAGAAACCAGTCACCTTGTTGTGCCTTTCCAACTCCATCTCACATCCAACCTACTTCAGACACCACCCAAAGCAGTGGCAGACCCTTCCTGAAAAAGGATTCACTGTCCAGACCTTAGCTTCAATTCCAAGTTTTCAAGTACGCAGCAAATGAGTAACACGAAGTAAAATGTTTTTTGATTTGTTTTTTTTTTTTTTCCATTAAGTTAAACCCCAGCTATTTCATAGGATATGTCACATGATGAGAGGAATTTTCCACTTCAGTTGCACAGCTGCTGCTTGCACTGACCAGATGTGGAGCTGCATTAATAGCAGCTAGAACAACTCATCCAATAAAAAATTTCTAACAGCATAAGACCAAGAATATTCATAGCCTAAAAGGTTGAGTAACAAATAGGAGCTCCCTCAGGTGAACAGGAAATGTCTTTTTATTATTGAACCAATAAACATAGACTGTAAGAACTAAACACTCATTGAACGTGCAATATACATGTAGAGTGGCAGTGAGACAAGCTTGTTAACTGATCCAAACTACCACACTTGCAAACTTTAAGATAAATTCATCAGCCAGCAGACATATAGTCACATACTGCTTTTATGTGTAAATGCATTGGTTTGGGAATTATTAAAATAGAATTTGAGGCTTCACAAAACTGCAGGTTTTCTTGGACTCTAAAGGTCCACACAGTTCTATGTTGTGATTTATATCTGAATTGCACAACAAACGTGCCTTCCAAGCATGTCCAGCAGAACAAAGGAGGTCCTCCTCCTCCTCTACTCTGTCCTGGTGAGACCTCACCTGTAGTATTGTGTCCAGTTCTGGGCTCCCCATTTCAAGAGGGACAGAGATCTATTGGAGGGAGTCCAGCGGAGGCTATGAGGATGATTGGGGGACTGGAACATCTGCCTTATGAGGAGAGGCTGAGACACCTGGGCTTTTTAGTCTGGAGAAGAGAAGACTTAGGGAGGATCTAATTAATGTGTTTAAATATATGAGGGCTGGGTGTCAGGAAGGAAGGGGAAACCTCTTCTCACTTATGCCCTGTGGTAGAATGAGGGGCAATGCTTACAAGCTGGAGCACAGGAAGTTCCACCTCAGCATGAGGAAGAACTTCTTTACTGTAAGGGTTCCAGAGCACTGGAACAGGATCCCCAGGAGGGCTGTGGAGCCTCCTCCCCTGGAGACTTTTAAGACCTGTCTGGATGCGTTCCTGTGTGACCTGCCCTAGACCAGATGGTCCTGCTCTGGCAGAGGGGTTGGACTCGATGATCTTCAGAGGTCCCTTCCAACCCCTAACATTCTGTGATTCTGTGATTCTACAATTTTATTTTCACCTGCCAGCAGGTGAAATGACTACACTGAAAAATTAATAATTCCTACCTAATTATTCCTTTGATAGTGCTAAGTTTATCCTATTGCTTAGTCATGCCAAGTTCATTCTGGTAATGCTGTTTACCTCAATGCTTCTTCCCTTCAGAGCACTACACTAACCAATTTTTCTAAGTGCCTAGAGTCTGCTGCTAGAACCCATGTAAATATTTTGCTATTATATTGACTCCAATTGAATTTAGATTCCACTCAATAATGGTGTGGGACAACAAATTGCTGTAGTTGCGTAATGGGCACACAGCTACTATTTGTAGCCAGCCCCTCCCCAGGGGCCGTGCCGTTCCTGCGGGGAATGCCTTCCCCAGCAGCACACTCCCACCTCATCCAAACCACTGCCCGCAGGCAGCAGCACCGGTGTCGCTCCAGCAGGCACACAGCCACTGACCCACGTGTGGCAAGCTCACGTTAGGCAAAAGAAATCCGAGATACCTGGCAGAAGTTTGTTCAGATTTCATTTGGCTTTACTTATGACTTTGTTTGAGCATCAAGCACCCAGCCCTTTAACATCCTGGAGTCCTTGAAGCTGAGTGGCACTGGTTTACACGAGAACAAGCACTGGGAAAAGCGGACCGAGGCCTTTTCTCTTGGAAGAGTTTTAAGAAACAGCGCTAGGGAAATACAGAGCATTCCTCTTAGTCCAGGGGGGAAAAAAAATCACACCAAGCCCTTTCTTAAAGATCTTAAGGATCTTCTTAAGGAACTGTCAGCAGGGGTGGATTACTCCCTTCTCCTCCTGGAATAATTTTTTTCTTGTCTCCTCTTTAGGGGTCAGAAGGTTTTTGCCTCTGATATGAATAAGTCACTTTTTAGCTAGAATATTTAAACTGGATATAAGGAATAATTTTTTTCTTATGAGGGTAATGAGCCCCTGGCCCAGGCTGCCCAGAGAGGTTGTTGCTGCCCCATCCCTGGAACCATCCCAGGTGAGGCTGACTGGGGCTCTGAGCAACCTGCTCTAGTTGCAGATGTCCCTGCTCACTTCAGGGGGTTGGGCTGGATGACCTTGAAAGGTCCTTTCCAACCCAAACCAGTCTGGAATTCTATGATTCTGTGATTCATGTAGAGCCTCTTATGACCACAGAGAAGGACTTTGGAACATGACACGTCTGTACAAAATCTGCCTTTGCAACTCAATGCTATCAGAGGCAGTACTAAGTAGCAGAAGAACGTGTCAATCACAACATCATCAAAGGTTTCCCTCCAGACAGTAGAGCACTTGGAAGCAAGTGTAGCTTAGACACCCCTGAGTTTGCAAGCCAACTACAAAAACTGGTAGCTTAATTTTCAGATACACGTGCCAAAAAGCTGAATTATCGGACTGACTAAAACTAAAAGAGCAGCAATTACAACCTGAAGGAAAAGGGCGACTGCAGTCCATAAAGGAACACAAATTGTGCCTAACAGAACAACGCAGCCCCTGATATGATTCCTTTAACTTTAGTAACGGCTCCGTCAGGCAGAGAGCTCTGAAACTGGATCCACATTGTCAACTAGTGGCTGCCGAAAACTGTTCCCCCTTCATACCAAGACTTCAGTAATGGGATGTGATAGAGTGATTTCCCAAACAAGCTACCAATTACTGTCAGCTCTTTCCAGAGTCTTCATAACAGCTCTTCTACCATAAAGTGTCAGGTGTCACAAGATGTCAATTGTCTTCTGCTGACAGAAACCTGAAGTTACTACATATTGTAGGATGCTGGGCAGTACAATCTCTAATTGCTTTCTCCAGTGTGATCAATCATTTTTAGATCTGCCTTAAGGTTTCTGCTACTACAGCTCCCAAAGACACAACTCCAACTTTGTATTAAAACTTGACATAGGTTTTCCTTTCCTGAAGTCATGATGAACTTTAATGTAAATGAAAATTTTACTAACCACTTTGGTACTGTAGCTTCCTATCAAAATGCAACAAAGAAGAAAAAATGTGTAAATTAAGTAAAAAAATAATTAAATCAAAGCACTTTATGTTTGTTTGTTTTGTTTTGTTTTGTTTTGTTTTGTTTTGTTTTTCCTATCATTCCTCCCCTGTTCCTGGAAATCAGACAGATCTTTTGAAGATAGTTTCAAAAAAAGAAGAATAAAACCTGAACAAAATCAACCTCAAAAGAAAACAAATTTAAAAAACTGTGGCAATCTATTAGCTATCTTCAGTAACATAACAGAAATGTTTTTAGACGTATTTCAGTTTTAGAAATTCTGATCTGTTTTCTTTTGTATAAAAATAAACAGTATGACTTTTTCTCAAGCAGTTTCTCAGGCTACAGATTCCTAACATTTTTCACCCAAGCAGTTAGCTAGCTTCAGGTCAATGCACCTTCAAGAAACTTGTGATGGAAAACACCACACTCGTGTTACAGATGGCAATTTCACATATACAGCAACTTCCAGCCAAGGAACTTTGAGTTTTGTGTGCTGAGTGCACATTGCTGCAGAAACCGCGTCAAGGCATCCCAATTCCAGGGCCTCCAGCCTAGTCAACACAAACAAACTCTTACAAGCCAACAAAGTCCCACCAGTCTAGTGGGACAGGCTCTATTCAACAGGCAAAGAGCTATGGGTGAAGATCTGAGTGCAGGGTCTTAATATCATAGAATCATTTAAGTTGAAAAGACCTTTAAGACCATCAAGTCCAACCATTCCCCCAGCACTGCCAGGTCACCACTAAAACATGTCCCTCAGCACCACATCTACACAATTTTTAAACACACCAAGCATGATGATTCAACCACTTCCCTGGGCAAGCCTTGACAACCATTTCAGTGAAGACATTTTTCCTAATATCCAGGGCTGAGGCAAACCAACACGAATATCTGGAGAAAATAAGAGAGAGACGATTACTCTCCATTTCCCTGCTTGTCTTTGAAACAGTTGGTTTATTTTATTTATTACCAGGAGCGTAAAAGCCCTCTTATTTTTTGCATCACCTGAGTGAATTTTAACCTAGCCCAGGAAATTCTGGTTTCAACGCTTTTTCAGTAAATACCATAATCTTCTAAGGTGCTTAGCTATGGTTTCAGGAGTATGGGCTAGCTCAGGTGGCAGCAGTAAGGGTGCTGTGGCCCTGGAAGGGCCCTCTTGAAGCTGCAGCTTCACCTCCCTTAGCTCTTCTAAAGGGCACATCCCTCAACTATTAGTTAAAAAAGGCTCACTATCTGTGAAGCAGAAATTGGTGTAAAGCTGACATTATTTTGGTTTCCCTTTCTTTGGGGTTATTTAGGGACATTGTTTAGTGGTAACCTGGCAGTGCTGGGTTAATGGTTGGACTCGATGATCTTGAAAGTTTCTTCCAACCAAAACAATCCTATGATTTTCAGTTTTTTGGTACTCTTAATTTCTCTTTCCCAACACAGAGATACCACATATAAACAGTCAGAGGAAGGACAAGACACCTCCCTGCATCAGAGGGCATCAAACACTAGGTGGGGATATGGTTTGTTGAAATTTTAGACACAGAATTTGGCAAAATCTATAATATTACTATTGTACTTCAAAGTTATTTAAGTGTAATCGTCAAATTCAGATTTAATCATGCACCCCATGGAAATATTCCCTAGCTTTTGGGGCAATATTTAACCATGTATTTGACTTAATACAAGGTTATAATAATAATTTTATTAATTTGTAAATTAATAAATAATTTGACTCAACTTTGCACATGCAAATTCATTCCTTTGACTCTTTCCAGATCAAAACCTTTGAGAAGGAAATACATGTCAGGAAATGCAGAAGCTGAGAACAGTTGAGCGGACTGAGCGTGATGTTTAAATCAGCAGAAGCCCCTTGTTGGCATACGCACAAAGGAAACGATTCACAATATGTTCCAAAACTGCAGAGGTATCTTTTTCATACCAATCACACACAGAACTGAACTGTTTCAAATAATTTGTACTGATCAATTTGAGGCATTTGAGGCTATGGTCTAGTGGTTAGGGAAATGTTGGGAGGAAGTTTGGATTTGATGATCCTGGAGGTCCTTTCCAACCATGGTGATTCTATGGTGCATATGACCATTAATAAGCGCATATTGCTATCGATAGTTGAGTAATATAAAATTGCTCTTTATTCCTCTACTGTTCAGTGATTCAAAAATTATCTTGAATTTGCTGTCTATGAAATGAAAACAAAAATATTGCTCTACGCACAGGGGAAAAAAAAGGCATTTTCTTACCAGATTTTCTCCTGTTATGTATGCAAGATCTTCCTGCTCCTTATTTGTCTAAATCCTACATTATTGTACCCTGTCATTCACCATATAATGCCCCAATTTGGCCTGTAAGGAAACCAACTGGGAAATGGAGGTTAACAGTAGATTACCGAAAGTTAAATGCTAATACGGCAGCACTTACTGCAGCCGTTCCCAGTCTTGCCGACCTGGTGTTGCAAATCCAGGAGGCGGCACATCCGGTGCTGGCCTCTCTGGATATAAAAGATATGTTCTTCCAGGTTCCCATTGCTCCAGAGGATCAGAACTATTTTGCTTTCACTTGGGATGGGGTACAATATACTTTTACCAGATTGCCTCAGGGCTATAAACATTCACCTACATTAGCTCACCATGCATTAGCGTGTGAGCTAGAAAACATTCTGGAGATCAAAAATAATCCCAGGGGAAAAGTCTATCAATATATAGATGATATACTGGTGGGAGGACCGACAGAAGCAGAGGTCAAAACAGTGTATGATGCCATAATCGAACACCTGACTAATATACAAATAGAAGTCCCTGAGGAAAAGAGACAACCCCCATCTCAAGAGGCAAAATTTCTAGGGATAAAGTGGAGGAGTGGAACTTGGAATATCCCTCCTGACACTCTATCCCATTTGCAGGAAATAAAAATGCCTACTTTTAACTCCAAGTCTCAAGCACCTCCTTTGAAATGGAACACGGTCTCACCACCCCAGTTCCACCACCAAAACTGGAAATCACAAGCACCCTGGTACCTGCAGCAAAGGCTCTGCAGCTCAACCCACTGGTTAGATTTGAGGTTTCACTTCTGTTAAACTTTGTTAGCTGAGAGAAGAGGAAACTGTGACTCAGCCCAGCACAGGGTGTCCTCTACCATATTTTGGTAGAGTTTTCTAGCAACTACTTGAGCAGCACTAGCAGACACTAAACTACAAGCAAGTGTTTTCTAGCACTCTCTGCTCCTCTCTGATGACTCAAATACAGCCTGATACAAACAGGAATTGACTCAAGCCCATTTTGGTTTTCCTAATCTTTGCAGGAAATGGGTGTTAACCCCACTGGAGCCAGACAAGCATTGTAACATTCAAACCACTCTTTACAGCTTTCACACCTCCAGAGGGCTAATGGAAGATCCCTCATGTAACCAACAAAGTAATGTGACAATTCCTGGGTTTTATTTGGGGAATTCTTAGGTTTAGAAGCACTGGAAGGCTTGTGATGACAAGCAGCAGCAATGGCAGTTAACAGGAAAAAAGTCTGCAATGCTCCATAGCAAGGATAATGGCATGCCTGATTTATATTATCTTCATGGTAGTAGTATCTTTTTTTTTTTTTTCACTAAGGTGTGGTCATAAAATTAATTCTAAATATTAAAGACTGACATCTCTAGCAATGTTTCTTCCTAAATAATCTGAAGTCCCTGAAGTGTTTTGCTCAGACACTGAAAAAATAAAAAGTGCGAATTAGCATGAGAGCATATGCACAGTGGTGTCTTATTTCCTATTTAACACTTCTGTCCTGGTTGATCAATATTGTAGGACTCAGTGGCCTGTGTAACTCCAGTTGCAGGCTACCAGGAACAGAAAGCCTCTGCTTGAGCTGCACAGAGTACTTGCACCTCTGCTCCTGATAGAAGGTCACCAAAAAATTATCTCTATCTATCCAGGCCTGAAAAGGAATAATCATGAATTATTATCACCCAAAAAATGCATTCATGAATTATGAAATAGACAAAACTACATTGATTCAGAGCAATTCAAGCTGCCCAGTTAGTTTATGCCGGCTCAGTCATAAATGAGGTTGTTCTCCTGCACAACCACTTACAGGAAAATTGAACTCTTGCTCTCTGCCATTAAGAAGTTTCATTTCATAATTTGAAACTATGAGGATAGAATTTAGCAAATGTGCTCTGTTGAAGTATTTTATTAGTAAAGCTGATTTTTATGATCATCTTGACTCAGTGTGTAATCTAAAGGCAAACACCTATTCAGGAGCAGGGGTCATTTTGTAGATAACCCAGGTAGGAGTGGAAACACAAAATCATTTCAGATTGCTGAGGCAGGCTTATCTCAATACACACAACCAGTCTGCGTGGCGATACATAAACAGCCTGTACACACGTGCGTAAGATCCATAGGACAGTGTTAACAGCTTTCAAGTCGTCTGAGTGTCGCCGCACCTCGCCAGGCTGAGCCTTGGGCTGTGTCTCTGGAAACAAACCACACCCCAGGCCGAGAAGCGAAAAGCCGAGAAGGTGAATCAGCCAAGGTGAGTCAACCAGCCGCGCTGCCCGGGTGCCTTGGCAGGACTCACACTGGGAACTTCTGCATGCCGGCGATGTTGGAATCTGTCAGCATGAACGTTTTCAGAGAAACACGCCCCTCCGGCAGCACTGTGGGTGCATTTGGGGATGTGCAGCTCCCCACACGGCTCTGTGGCACCGGCCCCGGTTCGTGGCTCACCCACCGGCGGCTCTAATGGGCAGGTTGTCCACACGCCACCACAGAACCGTTTGGGTTCGAAGAGACCTGTCAGGCCTGGGATTCCAGCCGTTCCCCCAGCGCTGCCAGGCCTCCCCTGAGCCGTGTCGCTCAGCACCACATCTCCACGGCCCTGAGAACGCCCCCGGGCAGGATTATGCCGGCGGGGCCACGACCCGAGCAGGCCGTACCCGGGGGGTGGCACCGCGCCGACATCCC
>NW_008604287.1:0-2589 GCF_000691845.1 Merops nubicus | reverse complement strand
GGGTCTTCTGCACCATAGGACCTCACGCCCAGTACATAAACTGGGGGAGCTGGTTTGGGGGGACGCAGATCACTGCTGGGGCATCGGCCAGCAAGTGGTGAGTGATTGCACTGTGCATCCCTTCTCTGTCATCAGGTTTTAGCTCTTTTTATTATATTCCTTTTCACTATAATAATTATTATCAGATATTATTATTATTGTTATTTTATTTATTAAACTGGTTTTATCTCAACCCATGAGTTTCACTTTCTCCCATTCTCCTCCCCACCCTACTGGGAGTGAGCAGCTGTCTGGTGTTTATTTGCCAGCTGAGGTGAAACCACAACACACAGAATCATCCCTGTGTTTCCATGCTCCTTGCTGCTTTTTCCCCCCAGCTTGTGGCAAACCTCACACTGCCCTGCCCTGCCGGGTAACCGGGCTCACCCCAGCCCTCCCCACACTGGCACCCACCTTTCCTTCAGGTCCAGCTGCCCAAAACAGCAGCACAATAAACCTCAGCAGGCAATAAAGGCAAGGCCGTGTGAGGAGCACGGGGAGGTGGTGCCCTGTCCTCGGCCCTCTGGGGACACTGGAGGACGCTGCGAGGGTGAGGCCAGCGGCCAGGCACAGCCCTGCCAAGGGACTGTCCCATGGGAGGGCCGCTGTCATCACCAGGAGACACAGGGGCCAGACTGCTCCCTGCCAGCCCAGAGCTTATGGGGAGGACATGAGGTGGCCGAGGACCAGAGGCATAAACAGACAAATGCGCTCACTCACAGAACATGGTGAAGCACAGAGGAGTGAACCAAGTCAGAGGCCAGGTCATGGGGGAAGGAATAAGCCAGGTCATTAACCCAATGCCAATCCCATAGCAGTTGTCAGAAGCAGCATCACTGTTACGTACCGAATCCCCTTCCTGTCCTGGCTGTGGTGGGTCCCACCACGTCTGGGAGCCCTGCCTGCAGCAGACACTGGTGTAACTGGAATCCCTCCCCAGTGCCCGCCTGCCAGCAGAGCCAGCCTGTTAATGCTGGGGGGCACCTGGTGCTGGTCTCCTCACTGGTCATCACCCAAGGGCCAGGCCTTGAGAGAAAACCAAGAGGAAGATCTGTCCTGCCTGGTTGTGGACATCATCTGCATGCCAGTGCTGACTCAGGGCAGGGGGTTTAGCCCTAGCATTTCACCAGGCTGGGGCACGGGGCTGCCAGAGAAGGGCTCTGCAGAGAAAGCCAACTTCAGACTCCTGTATTGATCTGTCTCGTTCCTTCCCTGCTGCTTTTGAAGTCAGCAGCAGCCTTTGTAGATGTTTTCTACGCTGACATACAGCAAGCCAGCACGTTGCATCAACAACCAGAATAAATCATTCCAAGTTCTGATGAGGGATGAAAGAGAAAAAACAGAGACCTCCTGAAGTTCCCCAGGGCTGTTTTGATCACGTTTAAGATAGAAAATCCAGGGCTGGGCAGTGAAATTCCAAAACACAGCGAGCTGTAGCTGTCGGTGCCTCAACAACGGGTGCTGGGCACCAGGACTGTGCCCTGGCCCCCCCACAGGTGCAGCCTGGCACCCCCCAGCTCCCCCCCTCAGCCCCAGGCATCAGCCCAGCACCAGCCTTGCCACCCAGCTCTCCTGGAGCCATGTGATGTGGGGCTCCTGGGCTGGGCAGAGGTGACCCCAGCTGGTTGTCACACCCAGGGCACCCCTCATCCTCACCGAGACTCCAAACCCACCATGGGAAGGGCCCTCAGCTCCACTGCTGTCAAGAGAAACGTTCCCAAGGGAACTCAGGGGTGCTGGGAAGCGTCTGAGTTCAGCTGTTCCCCAGTCTGCAGTTGTTCAGGAGCCTCCTGCAGCTCGGAGGCTGAACAGCTCCAGTCTGCCACGTGTGAACAAGTGTCCCTTCGACATCCACGTTTTGTGGGGTTCCATGTGTTTTTCTATGATCAATAACCCAGAGATGACAGTGAGCGCTTGGCAACATTACAAATCCATTTATTACTCCCCACAGGCGATGGCTTCACACAGGAGCAGCAAAACCACCCCCTGGCAGACCCGACACGCTCCGAGACCTGGCAAGATCTTCATGCAGCAAAGTCACAGAAATGCAGTAACATAAAATACAAGGATATACTTTACATATATTTCCACTGAAATAATTTTTAAAAATACCCTACAAAGGCATCGGGATTTCAGAACTGTCCAGTTTCAAGTTCCTAGTATTGGCCATTTTGCTATTGTTTTACTAATCTTATTCTCTTTTTTGGTGAAGTACAAAGTCATAAAGAATTGGCAACAGAAGAAACCTCAGGAGCTGATCCGGCGTTTGTTTGCTGCACAGAATTCCCAGTGCAGTCTGTGGAAGTCAATGGATACACTTAAAAATATGCAACTCTGCAAAGCTTTGTAGCACAAGAGAGGTAAGAAAACACTCGACTGGCAAGGGACTTAAGGAGAATAACTTACAGGCGACGCAGGCTTCTCACAGCAAACGATGGCACAGCCTGTCTTACAGGAAACACGTGTATCGAAACACTCCTCTGCAGAGAGCCGCGGTGCCGCGGTGGCAGCGGCCGAGCTGTGCCGGGCTCTGCGGGACCGGCCCTGGCA
>NW_008604286.1:0-2817 GCF_000691845.1 Merops nubicus | reverse complement strand
TAATGGAGAATGGAGACTGACAGTAGATTACTGTGGCCTGAATGGAGTGACACCAACGATGAGTGCTGCCGTGCCAGACATGCTGGAGCTTCAGTACCAACTGGAGTTGAAAGCAGCCAAGTGGTGCACCACACTTCAAATTTCTCGTATATTTTCTCAATCCATTTGACAGCAGAGTGCAGGGCACAGATTGCTTTCACTGGGAGAGACATCCACTACGCTTGGAACTGATTGCCCCAGGGGTGGAAACACAGCTCCACCATTTACCATGGACTGATCCAGACTGCACAGGAACAATGTGAAGCTCCAGAACACCTGTAATACATTGATGATATAATTGTATGGGGCAACACAGCAGAAGAGGTTTTCAAGAAAGGCAGGACAATAATTCAAAGCCTTCTGCAAGTTTTGGCATAAAATGGTTAAGGGACCTAAACAAGAGATCCAGTTTTGGCGAATAAAACAGCAAGATGGGTGCCACAAGATCCCACTGGATGTGATCAACAAGAGAGCAGCTATGTGCCTGCCAACCTCCAAAAAGGAAACACAGGCTTTCTTGGGTGCTGTTGGCTTCTGGGGAATGCACATCCCAGACTACAGTCTGATTGTGATCCCTCTCTACCAAGTGACCCGGAAGAAGAACGATTTCAAATGAGGCCCTGAGCAGCAGCAAGCCTTTGAACAAATTAAACAGGAGATTGTGCACGCAGTAGCCCTTGGGCCAGTCCGAGCAGGACAAGATATTAAAAACATTCTCTACATCACAGTCAGGAAGAACGGTCCTAGCTGGAGCTCTGGCAGAGAGCACCAGGGGAGACCCGAGGCCGACCTCTGGGGTTTTGGAGTTGTGGATACAAAGGATCCAAGGTCAACTACACTCCAACCAAAAAAGAGATACTGGCAGCATATGAAGGAGTTGGAGCTGCCTCAGAGGTGGTCAGCACTGAAGCACAGCTCCTCCTGGCACCCCAACTGCCGGGGCTGGGCTGGATGTTCAAAGGGAGGGTCTCCTCCACAGACCATGCAACTGATGCCATGTGGAATGTGTTGGACTACTAACACTACAGGCTTGAATAGCGAGCCCCAACCACCCAGGAATCTTTTAAGTGATCACAAACTGGTCAGAGGGCAAAGAATTTGGGATGTTACTGGAAGAAGAGGTAACGTGCAGAGGAGGCCCCGGCACACAACTGATGATGACGAGAAGTGACACGCCCTGTTCACTGACCAGTCCTGCCGCATTGTATGGAAACGTGGAAGGCTGCTGTGTGGAGTCCCACATGACAAGTTGCCAAAGCTACTGAAGGACAGGGTGAATCGAGTCAGTTTGTAGAGGTGAAAGCATCCAACTGGCTTTAGATATTGCTGAGCGAGAAAGGTGGCCAGTGCTCTATTCTGACTCACAGATGGTGTCAAATGCCCTGTGGGGCTGGTTACAGCATTGGAGGTAAAGTAAATGGCAGCACAGCGGTAAACCCCTCTGAGCTGCTGAATTATGGCAAGATATTGCTGCTCAGGTAGAGAACCAGATTGTGAAAGTACATTACGTGGATACCCATATATCCAAGCACTGGGCCACTGAAGAATTTCAGAACAACCAGTGGGTGGATAGGGCTGCTAAGATTGATGTAGCTCAGGTGGATTTGGATGGGTGATGACGAGAAGTGACACGCCCTGTTCACTGACCAGTCCTGCCGCATTGTATGGAAACGTGGAAGGCTGCTGTGTGGAGTCCCACATGACAAGTTGCCAAAGCTACTGAAGGACAGGGTGAATCGAGTCAGTTTGTAGAGGTGAAAGCATCCAACTGGCTTTAGATATTGCTGAGCGAGAAAGGTGGCCAGTGCTCTATTCTGACTCACAGATGGTGTCAAATGCCCTGTGGGGCTGGTTACATCATTGGAGGTAAAGTAAATGGCAGCACAGCGGTAAACCCCTCTGAGCTGCTGAATTATGGCAAGATATTGCTGCTCAGGTAGAGAACCAGATTGTGAAAGTACATTACGTGGATACCCATATATCCAAGCACTGGGCCACTGAAGAATTTCAGAACAACCAGTGGGTGGATAGGGCTGCTAAGATTGATGTAGCTCAGGTGGATTTGGATAAATAAGGGTGAATTATTCATAGCTCGGTGGGCTCATGACACCTCATGCCATCAAGGCAGAGATGGAATATATTGATGGCTCGAGACTGAGGGGTGGATTTGACCGTGGACACTATTGCAGAGGTCATCCATAAATGTGACTCATATTGCAGTAACACAAGGCAAGCGGTTAAAGCCCCAGTAGTGTGGGGGATGATGGCTCAAATACTAATACACAGAGGCCTGGCAGATTGACTGTATCACACTCCCACAAATCAGCCAAGGCAAATGTCATGTGCTCAAAATGGTGGAAGCAACTACTGGATTGCTGGAAACATATCCTAGTGCCTCACGCCATCACCAGGATCACTATCTTGGGCCTTGAAATGCAGATCTTATGGTAACATGGTACTCCAGAAAGAACTCAGTCAGACAGCAGGACTCATTTCTGAAAGGGCCTCACAGAGACCTAAGCAAAGGAGCGTGGTATCGAGGAGGTGTATTGAATTCCCTAGCATGCACCAGCCTCTGGGAAAATTGAAAGGTACTTTTAAAAACTACACTGAAATCAGTGTGGGATGGAACCTTCCAATACTTGGACACTTGTTTAACAAAAGTCACCTGGTTAGTCAACACAAAACTCCCAGATGCTATAAAAAGGGATGAAGTCCCTGTAGTACACATAAAAAATGTATTAGGGAAGGTGGTCTGGGTTAACCCTGCTTCTGGCA
>NW_008604285.1:0-1211 GCF_000691845.1 Merops nubicus | reverse complement strand
AAGAAGTTGCTCTGGATTTACATATATATCTCAAAATCATAATAGAAATAGAATCAGAATCATTACATGTGTTATATCTAGTTATCATCTTTCAAAGGAAATGAAAGTGTACAGAAAAAACAGCAGCAAAACTGTACTTAAGTGTAGCTCTAATAATCACCTCTATTGGTCAAAACCTAATGAGGTAGTTCAAAAGGAGGAATTTGTTACCTTTCTTATTTCTTATATTATCTGAAAAACTTCTAAGCATCTGATAAAACCATCAAATTTATTTATTAGAACATGAAGTTAGAGTTGGCAGAGATGTACTTTCATGAGAGGCATACAAAAATGGCAAATAAAGATCACAGCTTTTGCATTTTATTGTACAAATTCTATTTCTAAGAAAAACATTTTAGTCAGTGCCCAGTAGAGCTTTTCCAGTTTCCTCCAACAGGACATAACAAACTAATTAATTAATCAAATCTCATAGATTACTAAGTGATGGGATTTGCATAAGTTGATGTATGCATAGAAGACTATATTAAATAGTAAATATCAGAGTCACAACTGCTCTTGTGTCTCTTGTTTGTCCTAGGCACATGCAAATACGTAACTTTAAATGGTTTAAAAGCACTGAAAAAGCTTTTGAAAAACACATGTAAATTCCTTATGAGAGAAAAACAAAAGTATAAAACTTATAATTCTTATGTTCCCCATTGTGTGACTAAAAATCAGGCAAAGCAGCAGTAGATATCAAAAAGTGCATATGCCTCTTTTCTAGTTCTCAGGTTTAAAATGATAATTAGCCTGATCCAGCTCAGATTTTCCAAAATACAGAACTAGCATAGATGAATATTGTTTCACCTTTGAATAAGTATTTTAGATGCATAAGTAACTGAAGATCTTAAAATGGGAACTCTTAATCTTCATTCTGTTCTGTGAAGGTTATGCACAGAAACTGTAGATTTGTTCAGTATTTATAGTCAATACTTTCATCTAAAAATTTACCTCTTTTTCTTTTTTTTTTTTCCCCCAAAGCTTCCTCTGCAGAACTAGTGAGTCAGAACATTGACTTCTACATGTACAGGATCTATGTCAGTGTAAGAGACAGCCAAGGGCGACGCTGCTCCAGACCACACATAATCCCTGTGCAAGCCTGTCAGTGTGACAGTCGTAATTACTGCACCAGTGGGGCCACGAGGATCATTATCATTGGTGGTGGCAGGGGC
>NW_008604284.1:0-2815 GCF_000691845.1 Merops nubicus | reverse complement strand
GTCCCGCTCGCCTAACTACACAAGAATGGCTTTTATAATTAAAAGGGGAGCCGAGTTAAATCAACAGCTCCTAAGCCCTTCTCAACAGGGCTAGAATAGGAGAAATGTGGCGACCTGATTTCTTGAAGTAGCAGCTCTTTGTAGCCCATTCATAATCCTAGATATGGAAACTCATCCTGCACAAGGTCAGCTGACAACCAAAAAAAAAGAAGAAAAAAAAAGTTTATTCAGATGCTGAAAGTCCATCTTTTTTTTTCTAGTCTAACATAACCCCGGCACTTTATAGCCAAACAGACAACTCCTTTTCCAATTAAAGTGGAATTAAGAAACTCAATCAAATTAGCTCACTATTAAAGCCCTTCTTTATTAAACCGTTTCATTGTAGTAATATTAAGTTTCACCTACTCTTGGAACACGAGACTTTTAAAGTTTCCCTTGTGATATTGATTTGGCTGCTCCCAGGATGGATCAGGGTCAAAAGTATTTACCTAGGTCTAATCTATAATATTTACTTACTTTTTTTTCTTTTTTTTTTTTTAAATCTTAAAAATTGTATCCAGCTTGATCAACTGTGCGAGGGAAGGAAGAATCACATTTTACTTGCTCCAGTCCTTTGATTTTAGCCTGGGCTTCCTCCGTCAGCTACGGCGGGAGGCGTCTCCTCCCAGCCTCACCAGTATATTAACTGGTTGGTAGGAGCCGCGCTGGCAGCTCCGAGCCAATGTTTACACAGTTATATTTGAAGTGAGAAAGTAAACAGTCCAGCTGTGCCACGGAGTGGTTCGGTGGGATTAGGTTTCCATACCAACCAACTTTAGGAGCTTTTACAGTCTTAATTCAACCATGCACTGAACTTGTTCTTTGTGAGTAATAGTTTTCCTGGGCCAAATGCTCCCAGGACTGGCAGGGAAGTCGCGCCCCAGCCTTCTGCAGGATTGCCTCCCTGGGTGCCCCCCGACTCATCACAATAAATAAATAAATAGAGGGAAGAAAGCCTTTCTTAGGTTTTGATCTTGAAGAATAGTTGGACACCATTACCACTTACAAAAAAAGGAAAAAAAAAAAAAAAAAACAAAACAAAAAACTAGCAAATATTAAAAAAAACCCCAACACCTAACTAAAAAAAAACAACCCACACAACCCACACGTGTAGATTTTATTCTTGAAAAGAGAGGGCAGCTTTGGAAGGACACAGATCCAGAAGTAAATCTTCCCTGCGCGTATCCCCCGCACTGAGCTCACGGTGTCAAACACCTTCTTACGTTCTGAAAAAACATCATTATTATGTATCCCTTTGATACAGAAACAATTCAAAGACACAATCAAATTTCGGACAGGAGGGACAAGTACCTCTCCGTGGCTACACAACCAGGGCTCTGCAAGGCAGGCATTTGCTTTAACCGTGCTTTTCTTCTCTGCAACAATGCCAGATTTCCTAAACATGACAAAAATCAGCGAGATATCAAAGGAAAAAAATAAATTCTGCTTAATTTTACAGCTCTGTTGCTTTTTTTTTTCCCCCCCATGACATAAATAATAAAAAGACCAGAACTGGCAATAAACGTATTTCACAATTTTGGTTGATAAGGAAATTTCTCTGATTTGTAAGCTTCGTTTTTATTTATAAATTTTCCGAAGAGTATCTGGTTTGACCATGGTAAAAATGTAGTAAACATGTTTGTACTAATTGCATAAACTCCTTTAAATATTGACTGTACTTGTCAAATTTCCCAACACACACTTCCACCATCTCATAAAATACCACTTGCCATTTGTAAGACCGCATTTTTTTTTGTTTTAATAGAAAATAACATTTATTTCTATGAAATGGAAACACAGAATTACCTGTTAGAAACAGCAAGAATTTTGCTACATCAGAACAAGAAAGCAATTTTCTTGCAGATCACAAATGAAGGCGGCTTATTAAACCATCAGACATCGCTGGCGCCGGGGTCCTATGGACAGTTACAAATATACCTACTTTCCAATGTTATATACAGATCGTAGCGTTTCTGGGGGCGGGAAGGGAAAGGCTTTCAATCTGACAATATGTTTCATCTATATGTAAGTATTACAATGAGCTGTCTAACCCTTAGCTTAACGTTAATACCAAGTTCACCTACGAGTTACATTAATAACTTAGATTTCCATTTTATAACATTATACATTTGCTAGTATACATATATATATGTATGTGTGGGAGAGAGCGCGTGCGCGCGCGGGGGAGCGCGTCCCACGGCGCACCGAGGAGATCCATGCTTATGGCGTAAGCAACAAAGAGTGACTCATGTCTGGACAATGAAAGTGCACCTTGATCACCGTTTTAACACACCTACGTCTTGTCTGCGCCGGGTTCCCCACGCAACTGTTGCCTGTACGGGGGAGAGGGGAGAGAAAACCACCCGCATCCGTCCACCCGTGTCCACCTAGCTACCCCCACGCCGAGGCGCTTTAGGGAGCTGCCCCCGCTATTGCTTCTCGGGGGTGTTGTTGACCATGGGCCCGTAGAGCCCTCCGGAGTAGACCTGCTCCTTGTGCACGGCGGAGCGGTCCCGCATGAGGTCGCTGAAGGCGTAGTCCACGGGCGGCCGGAACCCCAGCGTGGGCATGAGCCCAGCCGTCGAGTAGGGGGTCATGAAGGCCAATCCTCGGCTGTGCGCCGAGTAGGCGAGGCGCAGGGGGTTGAGTCCCAGGTGGGTGCCCAGCGGGTAGGCGCCGGCCTCGGCCCCGAAGTGCGTGGCGTTGGGCTGCAGCGGGGAGAAGGCGGAGCGGCTGCCCAGTGTACCGATGGCAGGGGCCATGGCGCCAGCTATCA
>NW_008604283.1:0-6056 GCF_000691845.1 Merops nubicus | reverse complement strand
GGGGCCGGGGCCGAAGCAGGCGGGCGACAGGGACGGAGCATCCGTAAAGTAGGAATGTTTTATTTAACAACGAAGCATCGGAGGCGTTATTTCGAACAGTGTAACAAAACGGTAGCCCCGCACGGAGCCCGAGGTTTTAAAAAAATCATCTCTACCACAGAAAGAGGAGCTTGGGACCGAGTTCGCATGGCCTTCCAAAGTCAGTGGGTTTTAAAAATAAAATAATTCTAGGCTTTCCTCTTCAAAGTAAATACACTGAGTTAAGAAACAGTAGTTGTGGGTACACCGTATATACACAGATGTCAAACAGTGCTGCAGGTACTGACACTTACCTGATTTTCATGCATTCCTTGTCATGACACCAGGAGTTTTCTGCTTGCACACTAACTTAAATCACAACAAGATCTCAAGTAATCCTCACTCAGCTCTAGTCCATTTATGGCATTATAAAAAATCCTAGTCGTACCCAGTTGCTGCAAGGAACACAGTCCCGGGCTGTACCTGTTATTTACAATTTTTCTTGCAAATTTAGTGCAAAGGATTCTCAACATGTACTCACACACCTGTTAACATACCAGCAATTCATACCGTTACACCTTTTAATGCATAAATGCAAAACCAAAAAATTAAGATAATTAAATTAAGATAGTTCTTGCTTTTAGACAATTAAAACAAAGAGAGCAAATTTTTTTTTGTGGTGAGTTAATAAAATTTCCTAAGACTAAATTCCAGAGAAGCTGTACATAAAGTTATTTAGTGCTAAAAATCTACAATACATTTTTCAAGTATAAGATACTGAAATATTATTGCCAGTAAATAGTTGTGCTGTAATCGAAGCCGCAGTTCCTTTCTTTAATCATTCACATCTCAGCATATTAGGATTTAGTTTCTCACTGAGTTTATGTATTAAAATTGCTAACTCTTCTGTTGCTTGGGACTTATCCTCCAGAAGTTCGTAGCGAAGACTGGAGATGTCCTGTTTGATTTCCTTCAGTTCACCTGTATTAATGATTGAAAGAAACACTCGTTAGCCAAGTTTAACGTTTACTCAGTACTGATAAGTCACATCAGCACGTATTTCTGGTTACTATCTCAAAATGTTCATGTGGTGAGGTAGGGAAGGAGGCTTTACCTCATCTTCATTCTCAACAAGATGTGTCTCCACCCCTAAATAGTATACAAAGTATTTTAATTGAACTCTGGTGTTGTGCTCCATGTGTATACAGAACATCAGAGAGTCAAAAAGTGCTTTACAGAGGTTAATGAATTAATCACACCAACACTGCTGAACAGCTGGTAAATATTAGTAACCCCCTTTCAGAAGGAAAAGGTAAAGGAGATTGTTTTCTCAAGTGATGTGCCAAGATCACACAGGAAAAGTGTGGCAGAGCTGGCAGTAAAACTCACAGCTGCTGAGTCTCTCTCCTCTTCCTTACCAATAGCCTTTGAATTAGAAAAAGTCAACCAATTTAAAATTATGTTAACAATTCAACACAATCACAAAAAAACGCATTTGAAAGAAAACAATTGTCGAGGCCAGGCTTGTAGCAAGCAACAGCATCTTTCCCATTATAGGATATTCAGTTCAAGAGCAAAGCTTTTTAAAATATTCACATATTATCCTTCCAGCAAGCCTGGGATATGTGTATCCTTACACAGTAGCCACCACAAGAAATTATTTGCCTTGCATGAAATGAGACTACAAAACAAGACGTAAATTCTCTCATGATGCAAAGAGGGAAAAATCCCTAGGCTTATGTTTAAAATAGATGCAGTACATAAGGACACAGAAGTTTTCAATTTAGCATATGGCAGACTTCAAAAGTTTTATCTTCAAAGGCTGGATTTACATTTCAGGTACAAATGAGATGAGCATGACACCGAAAGCATCACCTTTGCTATGGAGCTGAAGACTGAGGTTCAGGTGTGAGCTGACTTGGTCAGAGTGGACTTTCCTCTACAAAAATTGATCATAAAGGAAGAACCAGGAACTATGATGCTTCTGCACCATCTTGCCTATCTGAACACATACATTGCAGCACCAAACAGGCAGCAGGGAACTGGAAAGACTTGCAAGTATGAACACAGTTAGTGTCTTCCACACAAGTTTGCTCTCTAACACGTGTCACGTCTGTGCTCTTTCTTCCCCACCTGTAAAACGAGGCCGTAATATTTCCGAGTTCTACTTCTTCGGCTGGGCTTGTCCGTTTTTGCTGTACAGGTAGGTGTACTTACACTACTACCTACCCGAGTTCAGTGCATTTGAAGTAGAAATAAAGCCTGTTTGATACCTGAAACCTCCATCCACCACAGTAATGATTCCTAATACAACAAAAACTCTCTGAATATTGCAAATGCCATCTCTTTCTTACCTTCATTTACTTCATCGTTTTCTTTGTCCACTTGTGCTTTCAGAACATAACGTTTTATCAGTCTTTTCATTATTTGCTGCCAGATTAAAACAGTAATATAATCAGGTAAGCACATATAATTAAATGCTATTCACTTTTCTTTCTTAACTATACCCCTCATATCAGTGTAAAATGAAACAATGAACAGCCCCAGATCAACCAGGGCTTTTTTGGTGGCATGCTGAGCTTCACCATTACAAAAAAAAAAAAAAAAAAGAAAAAAATCACTTTCTCATCCAATTACCTCTTATGCACAGAGCACTATAACTTTTTGTAGGGGACAGGACAAGAGAAAAATGTATAAACACACCTAATTTAGGCTTTAAGTAGCTTCAGAATAGGTCTGCTCTTCGTTAAACTCAGCTTTGTATGGGCTACTTTTAAAATCTTCAAATAATGGGGCTTGACAAATAATTATCTTTTTTTTCCCAGTAACATTCTAGAATTTGATTTCTACAGGTTTTCTTTATCTAAAGAAGACAAAATGTACTTCTACTAGTACCTTCACATAGTTCTTTTACTCAAAGCAGTGACCACTGTAAGTGCTTACCTGATAGCGTGTTGGCTGATTGAGAATGCTGTTAAAACTGTGTGATTCGAAAACTCGAGAGTTCGACTGAGTGAACAGGTTTAACTAGGAAGAAATAAGTCAAAATTAAAATATACTATGGTTTTCACAGTTAGAATTCAGTTCCTTTTTTTTTTTTTTTTTCTGAGAGACATCATAGAGATGTTTCCATACTCAATATTACCAGAATATTATTTTAAAAAAAAAACAAACTGCTATTGCCTTGACTTATTTGTTGGTGTATTTTTTGGTTTGGTGGAGTGTTGGTTCGTTTTGGTTTGGGTTTTTTTGTTTGTTTGTTATTTGTTTGTTTGGTCTTCGGTTGGTTGCATTTTTTTGTTTGTTGGTTTGGGTTTTTTTTGAGTTTTATTTTTCTTTTACTCTGATAATTTTAACCATCCTGTTCACAATACCAATTCAAAGCAAAATGTGCTCACACAACTGAGGAAATAATGATTACTGACTTTGAGGCAGAGGTGAGTGGCCAGGGCAAGGAAAGACTCTCTAAACTGGCTTTAACAAAGAGCTGTTGTTGATCTGCACTCTTCAGTGTACTTTTAACTACAAATAAACGTTCAAAACTATTTCTGCTTAGTTTGTAATGTTTTTCCAAAGCACCGTTTTCAGGAATAGTAATAAATGTAGAAAAGTGATCATTGTTCAATTACTCAATGATTGCAAAGCCATTAGATGCCAAGTAATTAAAGATTTTTGCAGCAATAGGCTAGAAACTGAAGGGAAAAGATGGTTTTGTGACCAACACAGAATGTTTGTTACTACCAAATCAGGGACCTAACTCTTCTCTCAGATACAGTGATGAGGGTGAAACAAAGCATGTGTATCCACAGAAGAAGATTCAACCTTCTAATGGGCATCTGCCATTAATTCTCTGTGTGGTCAATTAGAAGTTGCTAAACCATAGAATACCAGATAGAGAGATACCTCAAAGATCAACTGGTCCAACCTTTCTTGACAAAAAAATCAACAATATCTGGTCTCTCTGGTGAGGCAGATGCATGTTTGATACATTCGTTTGATACATAGCACGTTTGATGCTTTCTGTAACTGTCAAGGGTTTTGTGCCTACATGGCAAACAGCCTGTCACATTGGGCCACACGTGGGCTATTTTTACCTACTCCAGGTTGCCCACCTTGTGGACAATGAGACATGAGCTTCAGCCACCACTTTTAATAGGAAGTGGCACAGGATTTACCTTTGTGCAGCGTAACACACAGTGTGCCAGCCCTGCCTGATGCAGAGGTGGCTCTGCATTTGCCTTTTCCACAGAAAAGTAATCTGTAGGTCAAGACTAGCTCCACCTAAACCCGTCTGAGCAGTGACACAGACAGGATTTTAGTTCTTCAGTGATTTACATTCCAAATATGATAGTAAGTACCAAACGTAAGTGCTACTGACTGTTTTAATATAAAAATGTGTCTTAGGCTGTGGGGGTTTCTTTAGTTTTGTATTTTAATACATCTGTACAGTGACTGGAGAGAACTAATGAAGTTGAGGCGCTTGGAGCACTAGAAAGCAAAACCTGAGCAGTTAGTAGCACAAAAAAAGCTTCTAGTTACACTGATATAAATTGACATTTTTATCAACATGTAGCTGCTTTCACTGCCTGCAAAAAAATGGAGAAAATACTTTCTTTACTGAAGATTGAGTACCATCAGCAGCTCAGAAGTCCTAGGCTTCAGTGAGATTGTTCCAAAAGATGACTAGATTTGACATTTCTGATAATTTGCAGTAGAGCAAGTAACTATTTTCAAGGTATTGCTTTCAGCCTTTGTAATACACAGGGCCTTGAGCCTAACATATAAAAAAGCCACACATATCCTCTTGAAGCCATCCGTGCCCCAGTTTCCCAACAGTAAAACGAGAGGAATTGTTATCTAATGCTCACAGGGGCATTGTGACACTGCACCCCAATAATATTTGTAAAGAATATTTAGATACCCAAATTTAGAACGTCATGGAAGTGCTGAAGATCTTTATTACCAATCCCCTCTCTTTCCTGTTGTCTTCTGTTGTCAACAGCTTCTGGCAGCAGGAAGTGAACATCATACTGACCACACTTTATCCTTTTACTGTCCTAGTGAAAGGAAAATTTTTCTCCCCTTGTCTTTCCCCTACCCTTTTTTTTTTTTTTTTACCCTGCCCTAAAAATCTTTCTGATGGAGCCTAAAGACAACTTTATTAAATATTTAGGCAATTCCTTGTGCAAATTATTTGCATCTTCAAATACTCAGTTTTAATTGTGTTTTTCCAGTGATTGGATCTTGTTATCCCAAGAAAATGTATAGCTTTTTGTTTGTTTTATGCAGTATATTTAGCCAGTCTGAAATACAGGTCTATGAATATAACACTTGACTAATTACTATCATCACAAATTATACCCTAAAACTTTAAGAAAAGCAGAATGCTGGAATGAACATATGATTCTTCACTGAAAGAAAAGATTTCAGCACCTACCCTAGATTTGGAATTTCCCATTCCCATTTCAATGTCCTTCTGTAGTCGTCTCCTCCTGCACTTAGAAAAGTTAATGATCCTCATGATGAAATAGAAAAAAGATTTGGGGCTTGGTACAAGACTGAATGGTGGAGGTAATGTTTTTCCATCATCAAAATACGATAACCAAAGTTTAGAGCGAGCAAACTTCCATTCTACATCACTGTCATCCTGTGTGAAGATATAAAAACAAACGCGTAGTTTGTTTTCATGAAATGCAAAACTTATTCCAAATGAAACTTTTTAAATATTGACCCTTTCTGGTTTTACATAAAATGTTATTTGCTTGCTAAGTAACACTCCCAGTAGTTCTGCAAAAATGCAACCACTTTATCCAGTCTATTTTAACTAAATTTCAGTTGTGTCTTTATGGCAACAGCTCATTGACGAAACTTAGTTGAAGCATGTGAACCATTTAAACAAGTGTTATTTTTGCACCAAGCAAAAGCCAACACATAAACTCCTTGCTATTTCAAGTGGAACTTTTTTGGCTTTTCAAAGTCTTGTTTTTCCCATCGCAGCAGCCTGTCCCGGCTGGGCTGGGACAGGGCTGGTTTTCCCC
>NW_008604282.1:0-268 GCF_000691845.1 Merops nubicus | reverse complement strand
AGGAAGAGGAGGAGGAGGAGGAAGGGGGTGAGGAGGAGAGGAGGAGGAAGATGAGGAGGAGAGGGGCAAGAAGGAGGAAGATGAGGAGGAGGAGGGTGAGGAGGAAGAGGATGAGTAGGAAGAGGAGAGGAGAAGAAGAGGCTGAGGAGGAGGGGGGTGAGGAGGAGGAGAGGAGGAGGAAGAAGAGGCTGAGGGGTTGAGGGGTGTGAGGAGGAGGAAGAAGAGGCTGAGGAGAAGAGGAGGATGAGGAGGAGAGTAGGAGACAGGT
>NW_008604281.1:0-22236 GCF_000691845.1 Merops nubicus | reverse complement strand
AAAATAAATAAATAATAAAAAAAAAACTTTAAAAAACCCTCTTTGTAAGGCAGCATCATGCTTCTGGGAAGACAGACTCGTGGCTGTGAATGCCAGACTTTTATGTAACCCACTCTTGTCACAAAGATCCGGTAAACTTCGTACAACTCCTTCAGCTCAGGGAGGTAAATGCCCTGACCCAAGGCCATGCAGGAAAAGTACTAAAAGTCCATCTCTTCCAGTTCCCAGATGGATGCCTTGTTCACAGACATACAGATCCTAGACTGGTTTCTTATCCCTTGAACATTCCATCCCACATGGCTTTCTAGAAACCACGAGCTTTCTGCTGATGCTTGCAGCTGGAACCCATCAGCAGCTGGTCTCTCTTCCTGCTCCCTCACTCTATGAACAGGAGGTCAACGCCACGTTCACATTGCCCATGAGCATCCATGCAGCCCTTAATGCACTGCACTCACAAATATTAACAGTTCATCATACGAGGCCCTACAGTTCTCTCCTTCTTCACTGGGATGTGAAGGACCCCTCTCTGGTGGCACCAGAACCAAGTGCACTGATGTGCCCAGGCAGAGATACCAGCCGCAGGTTAGACAGAAACACCACCTTCATAACACAAAGTGCATAGGTGTGCACAAAGAAACACCCTATATACACCTCCAAATGAATAGGAGGTAGAGAATCAATCATCTCCAGAGCATAGAGGGAGCCCTGTTCTTTCAATCTGTTCACAAGTGCCTCCTGGACTTAAAGTTCAGACAGGCCTGTGGTTTAATGGACTCTTTCATTCACCAAGTAAAAATAAATCAAGGCAAACAAATTAAAACCTCTTTCCCCCTCCCCCCAACAGCATTACACTTTCAAAAAGCCCCTTCAGAACTGAGCAAGCAGAGTATGAGCCACCTACTCCAGACTGGTCATCTGGAAAGTCCCATCTGGGGAGTCCTGTTCTCTAATCCACTGCCAGGTCAGCTCCGTGTCAAGCCGAGTTCAGGGGCTGCACAGCACTGCTCCAGGCTCTCTGACTTTCTCCCTGATCCTGCAGGCTGTGAATCCTGTTCAACACCCAAGAGTTGGCCCAATATTCTTATCATCACTTAGACCCCAGTGAGAAATTAAAATATAGAGATGTAGAAAAAAAAAAAAAAACAACTTCTAGGATATCAAGCATAGTTTTGTCTGTGAATACTAAGGGTAAAATATGAGCTATCTTAATCTTTGTCCCATATTCATACGTTTATAGCCAAAAAGCACAGAACAGTATCTGAAATGTTCAAAGAATACTATGACAGCACTTAATCTGGTGACACTTGAGATGAAGAAGATAATTGAAAGGATGATTGCATTGGGCTTGTTGTACTCCATTGATAAGGAAGGTTTTAGAGAGCCCATTCAGTATGTGCAGCCATGATACAAGATGCCAGGAGAAAACAGGGTACTGCAGCGGTGACATTAACTTGGATCTTTGAAACATGAAAATGAAAGATAAAGAAGGCCCTGAAAGAAGCAATATTGGCACAGTTGACTTGCTGACAAGCATTTGGACAAACATCTAGATGTCAGAATATCTCTTAATCACTGCCCACTGGCTGTCACCCTGCATCCCCGTGCAAAAATCTGCCCACAAATCAGAAGCCTTTACTATCTCTCCTCTTGAAAAAGGCCAGTGAGAAAAACACCACCAGCCAAAATCCTGCATGGCTGTGCTGAGGATCTGCTGGCAGGGCTGGTGTGAGGTCCAGAAACAGGAAAAACACAAGGTGATCACTTGTTTTGCCATTCTATTTATTAAACAACCCTTGCTTGATTATAAGTAAACACTAAGTTTTGCAATACTAGCAAAATCTGTAGCAGTTTCTGTAACTCTCATGATATTCTAAGCTAACTTCAGAGGCAGAGCAATTTACCAGAACTGCAGCTTAAACAAGTTTGAATTTCATTTGCTATATATATGAAGAGAATGCTCTTTACTGAAAAAAGAAATGCATGAGCGCACATTAAAGCAGAGCTTTGATTCTGAACTCTTTATCCTGAACTCTGAACAATGGATACTTATGAATCATTTGTGCTGCATACTGAAGCCTTTTGAACTGGTAACAAGAGAAATCAGTTCTGCTAATGCATCTCTCATCCGAGATCTCTCACTCATCCAGATTTTAAATCTGAAACTTAGAAGAATAAAACCATCTTTTTGGAAGGACCAGGAGTATTTTGGAAAACAGACTGGTCAGACAGGAGGGGAATTTCTGGATGAGGCAATAAGATTTTGTGCAGGTTCTGATTTTCCAGAACAGATGTTTACAATAAATGTCTGAAAAAGGTGAGGGAGAGGAGTTACAAGACTGTTCACACTGCTTGTATTTGGGGTCTGGCAGAGCAATATTGTCACTCTGGTGTGCAGCAAAGCTAGATTGTGGAGGTCCTAATGATTAGGATGGCATTAAGATGTGGACAAAACACTGTATTAAGGTTTAAGAACCTATCCTATATACTGGCATAAATTTGGACCTGGTAATGAAAAAATGAAACACAGCAAAGCTAAGAATTCTCTCATAAGGAAATCCAACCTTCACTAGTACTATAAAATCTTTCTATATAAGCCATCTTTAGTCCTTTCCCACTTCTTACATTTAATAGAAGATGCTCCAAACACAAGACTTCCAGTTATGAATTTTATAGAAGTCTGGTGTAACAAGTTCCATGTTTGAGAACGTTTCATAAAAGAAATGAGGCTCTGATTAAAAGAATTAGAAGTGCAGTCTGCAAGGATGCAGACACGTTCTTCCAACCCCAGGCTTTTGAGAATTCCTTTTAAACAGCAGAGAAAAGTGTGCAAAAAAGCTACTGACACTTTTATAGGAGATAAATTGCACAATACCAACTTGATTAAATTTCCAATGCTATCAACTTTTGCTTATAGTCTATGAGAGAGAGAACAAACCTGAATTGAGAGTGAAGCCATCGAAAATGCTTTCCAGGCAGGTCCAGACATATGTCTAAATGAATGTCCACATTAAATGACAATGTCACTAACGACAGAAGCATTGAAAGATCAAAATGAAGTGCACAATCAGAACTCTGTATTTCAGTGCAAAATTCACCCTTAATATTTAGCAGCAATGACCTCTGGATGATACAATGCCTGCAGTGGCCCAAGTATGAAGTGCACGTGCCTGTACACAGGAGGAGCTGGCATTAGCACACTGCTAAATCAGCTCATAGGTAAATGCTGCAGTAACTAGATGCCTGTGCAAGATGCATAGAGATAAAACCAGTCATGTAAGAATAATGCAGATTTTTTTTTTTTGGTCCTCTCTCCCTGCCACGTGGCCACAGCTCACTAATAAAAGCACATATACTCTTGTAGTTCCTCAATTAAATGCATCACACCCATGCTCAGCTCCCAGGATTTTGCAGCTCAGAAGGTGGAGATGGTGGGGGGAGGCAGAAGAGGCCCCAAGGCAGCCCTGGGGGTGCCTGGCAGTGGCCAAGGGGGCCTGTGGTACTGGGGCACTGGAGAACAGTGGGACTCTGCTGCTCCATTGCTTCAACATGTCCTTCAGCAGGGACCACTGTCAAGAGTCAACCACTACTTGCACTGGAGTGTGGGTGAGTCTTTGCCAGGGCTCTCTTCACACAGCAATGATAATGACTTAATTTTCAACTTTTTGGATTCACCCAGTGTTTCCTCAAACTTTATTCTTAACCTCTTTATAAATGCATATGGACTTAAGATTAGACAGTGGGACCATTTCATAAGCACATACCGTGAATACTCTGTCATATGCTACACTGAAAGCTTTCTCTCTCATGTTTTGTGACCCTCAAATCACACTTCTTTCAAATCACCCAACTGTTACAGCAACAGCAAAAGCACCAGGATGCAAACAGCAGAATTCCCCACACATGCACACTTTAAGCTATATTCACAAAAAGAGACAACCTACACTCTGAAATGCAGCTAGCTCTGGGGTAAAATGAATTCTGCTTTGGGAAGAAACATAGTTTCCCAAACAGTTTTGGAGAGAAGACAGGTTTTGCACAAGCCAGTTCTGCTCATCTAAAGTAGAACACTGGAGTAACAGGAATTTCTCCTTTGCAGAAAGAGCAACCCTGGAAGCTATCCCACAGGCTAAAAGGTACAGCATGTCAATTGCTACCTCTGTAAAAATGACCAAAAGAAACTGAAAAATGTGAATCTGCATTTTCCAGGATGCCACAAGTTTGGGATAACCGAGGAGTTGCCCTCTAGTTGGGACAAGAGCAACAAGAAGAACAAACCACTAACACAGTGGTGCAAGCTCTCATTTGCAATGCTAGAGCTGCTTTATATGCTGAGCTCCCATCCTTCAACAGCAGGTCAATGTTATAATGTGGACTGGGCACATAAATGCAGATCAATTTATGCATTAAAAAAATCATCTACATGTGCATTTATTTCAATTTCATTTTAGTGAATCAGGTCCTGATTCAATGCTAACTGAAAACCCTTGAAATAACTGCGAGCCTGCTCATAGCCAATTCTGTGTCAGTGCTATAAAATTAGTAGTGAAATTAAATGGCTCAACAGTGCTAAGACATTCCCCAACTACTCCAGCAAGCAGTCGCTCACCTCTAAGGTTAACAGGATAAAGGCTGGATAAAGAAACTACTCATTATACCAGCTCTACAAAGAAGCAATTATGAGACTTTATAAAGTGGTTTCAAATATATTTTGCAAACTAGGACTCAGACAAATATTAGTGGCAGCAAATTACAGTACTTAGCAGAATTATCACCAGAAAAGAGACTCTTTTAATCTATAAAAAAATATCAACAAAAGATGTAAATATGGACTCCTCGATGGGTGGTATACCTTGAAGAAAATATACATCTAATCTCACAGTGTGTTACCTCCAGTACCTGGAGAGAAGGTTAACAATTCAGAGCTGTTTCCTACAGCTATAGAATATATTTTGATGTAGATTTGTAGATATCACAGACTTTAAATCTATTGTATAATCACAGGGCAAGTGCAAGGAACCTGGGGACATACTTCTCTACAGTAAAGTGCTGGAACACTGGCTTTCCTTTTAATCAGTGTTACTCCCTGTTTTTAACAAATTTTATTTCATTCTGTGGCCTTTTGGTTCTATTTTTCCCAGCATAAACAGCAACACCACACGTCCAATTTGCAGGCCCTGTAATGACATTGCACATGCATTTATCTCCACGTGGCTGGAAGCAAACAGAGTCACCCCCACTGCACCTCCTGGCAAGCACCAGATTGTGAGCTTGTTTGCCCTCACCATAAATCCAGAGCAACCATACTCAGATACCAACAGGTGTATTGCTGCCCTGGGTTAAACTGCACAGCAGGGAATCTGTTGGTGATCTGAGGATTCACAACCCAATATTCCCAAGCATTCCATTCCCAACATTTCCATTCAATTTAAGTGGTGGGAACCAGCATTTCAGGATGCCAAGCAATTACTGCAGGTTTACATCAGGGTAACACGGAATTTGCCTATCCTGTCACACGCACTTCACTTATAAACACCCTGAACATCAAGTGGCAATTCAAGCAGTCAAAGATCCCTCCAGCTTTGGTCTCCCCTTGTGCAAAGCATGGAGCTCTCCAGTGGAGGCCAGTGCTTGTGGAACGTGAACAGCTACTGTTAGGAGCAGAAAACACTTCTGTGGCTCCCTGGTATCTTTCTCTGAAGTTTTCAGTCTCCTTTTCATCAAAGGAAGAGGACATGTGGTTTTAAAATCCTTTGATTAAAATCTTATTAAAAGACATACATTTTTGGATTACACTCCAGCGGATCTGGGAAGTGTCCCTGATCATATACTCCAGTTTGTGAAGGAGACATTCTCCAGAGTAGTGGCAACTCACTGCAGCTTCCCCCGTTTCCATGAGGGACCTACCCCAGCCCCACTCCCAGCCAGGTTTACCTGCAAGCATGTTGTAGCTGCCAACACTGAGCATCTGAAACCCTCTGCAGTAGCTAAACACAACTGGGAAGTGAGCTTCCATAGGCTCTTTAACTCTTCCTTGCTTCACTCATTTTAGTTTCTGTTTGGCAAGCTCCAAAACATTTGGAGGTTGGGTTTTAGCTGAACTAAGAGACCACAAAAATCTAGACAGTCATCCAAACCTAAGCACTCAGAGTGTGGGAAAGTAAAGTAAGAAAATCACATGCCAGCAATTTTGCTGAAGATTTTGAGTGTTTGCTGCTCTGGACAAGGTCTGAAAACACCAGAACTGTTTCTCTCTCTCACACACTGAACTTGAGCACTGTGGAGACCTGACCAAAAACTCAATGCAAAACACCTGAAATCTAGTACATTATCACATGCAGCTGCTGATCTTCCAGTATCCTCACTTGTTTTTCACACTCCTCCCCAGGAAAACTTTTGGGGATACCACTTCTACCTACAATGTTTTGTTATATAGCATTGCTTAAGTGTTTTCTCCAGCAGTTCCTTTATTTTTAAAATTCATCTTCCTAAATTTAGAAAGAAAATCCTCCCCTTTGTTCCCCAGGTGGGTATAATTCAGCCCTTACTTCTCCACATTTGATACCTGGCTCCTGGATGAAGCAGCACAGAGCTGCAGCATCAGCAGTTCCTGAAGGGACCATCCCTTTCCCTTACTATGTGGATAATGGTCACTCCACAAGATCAATTAAAAGAAGAAAATGAAAAGAGGAATTGATACCCAAGCTTAGGCCCTTGCCCAGGCAGAGGGCACCAACAATTGCAGAGAGAATTTAGCTGTGCTCTTCTGCCCTCGCTTTGTCCATGTTTATTTATGCATCTTTCTCTTATAAGCATCACACATTAAAGTCAATAGCCTACCACTGCTTATCAGAAAACAAGTGGAGCCAGACCTGGACTTCTATAAATAAGATTTACTCTATTGGCTAAATAATGACATCTAAACTGGTCTGATTTAACTGACTATGGCAGTTCTTAGAGCAAAATTTAATTACACTTTGTACTTACTACAGTTCCTTTGTGTGCCTCTTGCTTCCCAGCAATTTTGAGATATAGACTTAAGCCTGCTATACAATACATCTCCATACCTATGGTGACATGTGCTAACAGATGGCACCGCGAGCACGGAGCAGCAGATCAGCATGAGTTGTCAGTTTTGGTGGCCACATTATCCCTGAAGTTATCACGGCCCGACACAAAATGGCACGAAATAATCACTGGCCATTTCCCGCAGGCTGGGAAGGGCGTGACTCAGCACCGGCGCTTTTTATAACATCCAAACACTTTATTTTCTAGAAATGCCTTTTTTCATGGAGCACGTTCATTCTGAGAGCCTGCTAAGTGAGCGGTGTGCTGGGCTGGTGCCGCTCAGCCAGCAGAGCAGCGAGCAGGGGCAGCCGAGGCCCTGGGGAGGGCTGGGCAGCGTGCCGCGCCCGCGGCGAGGGAGGGACGCCTGCTCGTGTGCTGGGCAACGCTGCTCCACACAATGATATTGGGTGTGCATTAGGGGCTGTGACGTGAGAGCAGAGGATACTCGTGCAGCTCCACCTCCCAGCACAGCCCCGGCTGCACGGGCCTGCCGCCACCCTCCCCGCCAGCTCACACCACCAGGAGCAAGGCACAAAGCGGGGCACGAGCCGCAGAGCTCGGAGTCACACCTTGCCTTCAGCTTCCACATGCGTATCGTCACATCCTGGGGAATTTCAAGAGTAGCCCAAGGTGGAGTTCATCTTTATCTGGGGCCAACGCACAGATGTTGAGCATAGTGAAGATGGAGGCGTGTACTTCTAATTCAAATTAAAGATGGAACGTCCTAAACCTCATCTTCCCTTCAAGCTCTCAAACTTTAGAGCTCCTTAGGACATATCCTACACTTGTTATTATCTTGTGATTAAATTTCCTGAGTTCACACCCCAAATACACCTTGGCACAGCCTTACAACACCTGCAAACAGCCTGTGAGCTGGAAGCAATGGAACTGCTGCCACCGCACCAGAACCTGGACAATCTGAAGTCTGAGTTGGTTGAAGAGCATCAAGGGAAATGTAGTCCTCCCCTCCTACTCTCCTTCTTCTTTCCCCTCCCTGTTCCCAGCACATCCCTCTGGGATCCTTGGACCAGGGATGCCAGGCTGACAGAGTCTGGGTTCATCTGGTCCATGCCCAGGAAACAGTTCCTTTCTTCACAGCCTCCAAGGAAACAGCTGTCCCTGCCATACCAGACCTTCATCTGGGGAGGACTTCCACAGACGCTGAATTTAGCTACAATTAAATGCCACAACAGTTTTTTTCTGGTGTTTGTTTGGTTGGCTGTTTTTTTTTTTTTTAAAATTTAGCTTTTATGACTACCCAATCACTGAATATTTCTGTTTTTTAAAGGATGCGTTAATCTTCCATTGATGCTTGAAATCAGAGTCTCAGAGCAACATCCTCCAAATCTTTTATTGAGGAGAATCCGTATTTTTTTTAAATGATGGGTGGAATGTTCTTAGTTTATGTGTTTCAATTCAGAGAACCATTTACATGAAGCCTTAAATATGACTAAGTAGACTGCAGACATTTCAGAGGATAGGATATTTCTAGGCAGAAAAGAATTCTGGATACAAACCTGAAAGTCTAAAAGGCCTATGAACACAAAGAGGTAGCAGGCGACTATGTGGCATATATTGTCTCAATACCTACATTTTCACCATTTCTCTGCAGTGGAAATGCATCAGCACACAACATTCACCACAAAAGCCCATGGTGTCATAACCTACTGCAGAACTGTGGCTTTAGGGTTCAGTACATTACTGTAAAATAATTCTAAACGTTTGCTCTTTTGTTTCAAAATGAAAACTACAGAATGAAACCCTCGAAGAACATCACAGAGAAAAAACTGGTTTGGTTGTTTGGTTTTGTTATTGCATGAGTTTAGAAACGCTTTTTAAGACCTTTGCACTGCTGGGTGGGTGCCCAGGGTGCTGGTGGGGTCCCGGTCCTGCAGTCAGACCAACTACAGCAGAGCTCACAGGTCCCTGTCAGGTCCCCAGCTCTGGCACATAGACCTCATGGCTGCAAGGTCTATGCCTCAGGCACTCTTAAAAGAATATAAGTTTGAACTAGGTGCAAAATTTTTCTTTCAAGCTGTAAGTCCAAGAAGAAGAAAAATTTTGCAGGAAGATGAGTCCAGTTTTAATTACAGTAGCACAAACACAACCCTGGCAAAACCCTGCAGAACAGACACCTCTTAGCATTTCCTTCTGAGAACCACAGCAAAATACATGAAAGGTCATATACAAGATAGGATTTGACACAATAAGATTTCACTCCCATGTTAATGCACCTCAGATCAAGCCTGCAAAAGTGAAATAATAAATTTAGGAAAACAAGCAAAATGACCCTACTGGTTGGTTGGTTTTCTAGATACCATCTACATATTTTAGAAACGTACAACCTTCTAATAGAAATGAATAAACTACTCAACCATAAAGTTGCTATAGAAGATATGCTTGTTCTGATTGGAAAGGGCATCTGCTATCTGCAATATTGATAATACTTTTCAAATTTCATCTGCTTTTGTTTGCATTCTGTGTCGTCTGTTTAAACACACTGGGAATAATAATGAATCCCAGCATTATCTCCACTTTTTCAAGGCCGAACATATAACTTTATCACAAAAATAATTAAAATTCTTTGGCACTCTTGTATCTTTTCCATTAAACGTTATCAAGCAGTGACAATAAACTAACATCAGTCCAAGGCTGCCCATATGCTGCTTTTAAAAAGAATGCATTTGTCCCAGGGTGAGATACATGAATTTTGTGTTTACAGGGTCAAACAATTCCAAAGTTTTTTACAGTGTAAGGACTAAAAAAATCTGTGTGCACACACACATGCAAATGCACAGACACACACAGAACTGAGGATCTTGGGTTCAGAGGCAACACCTGCAAACTGGTTTGCTAAAACTTCCTTTCACAGACAAATCTTAACAGATAAAAATTTGGAGAGCTGAAGATGTAAATATTTTGCATACTTGTACAACACAGCCAATCCAATAAAGGGTGCTCGGAAACATTCTTGGATGTCACATGCAGTTAATCTCAGATGTGGTGAATGAGTCTTTTCTGACCTGACTTTCATATATAGGGCTATATATTATCTCCTACACATAGGAATACTATTGCAACTCTATTTTGAAATTAATGATTTTACTTCAGTATGTTTCTCGTCTTTTATAAAACACATTTCCTTTGTTATTCAAGATAAAGGAAAACAAAACAAACCCCCTGTTAATTATTGCTTAATATTGATTAAAACTCATTAGTTATTTAAGAAAGAAGCCACCAACAGTTAATTTTTTTCACACATCTCTAATTATTTGCCAACAAAAACCAGTATAGGTTTTAGAATACATTGTTAGAATATCTTACTCCAAAGTCTTTATGATTTTTATAATATGTGCTAACTTCTGCTTAAAATGTAGTAAAGCAGTGATGTTGATCTCATTTCAATACCACATACACAGTATTGCATAGTAATGCATTGGCTTTTATAAGCCAGGAAACAGTACCAACTCACTAAACAGATCCATCAGGATAATTGAAGAACTCATTTCAGGAGAACTCCCATATGAAGGCAGAAATGTTAAAAGATGTTAAATTTTCTTTTTGTGTATTGTTGGCTCGCTTGATAAGCAGAAGCAAGTTTATACAGCTCTGCAGCTAGTGTAGAATGCTTAAGCAAGAAATCCATAACTTTTAATATGATGAGATTGTCCTGCTAGGAGAGATGGATTTTTTCCAATATCACTGCTAACAAACAAGTAGAGTTTCCTGTATCAGCACATTTCTGTTTCTACTCTGCAGCTCACATGTGCTTCATTTAGAAACAATACATGGCTCGACATTTTTGGCATATTAAAAATCAGACGAGTACGTTAGACTGGTTGATGGACAGGTATCCTAACAGGTTTCTTTGGAGAATGAGTACAAAATCTTATACAGATAGACGCACTGACAAGGTTGGAAAAAAGAGGGAGGGGGAAAGCGTGAAGTTATTTGTGTTAACTTCCCTTCCAAGATTTAGTGGCAATGTTACTTACTGGAGTGACTGCTGGGTGGACAGATAATGTCACGCAGTGTCTTATTACATGATTTCAAACCCCTGTGCACAATCTCACTTGCTGCAGAAAACTTAAATATGTTTCAGGTAGGAGCTAAATAAAAGACATTACTTTTCATCTGCTTTTTCACTTAATGCTAATATAGTCACTTGTCAGTGGATGTAAAAGTAAAGGAGACAAGGGTTTATTTTTATACCTCGCAGAACAGCAACTGGTGATTTCCCTTAGATCATTGCTTTTGTGTGTGCAGGCGCTTAGCTTTTTTCTTTTAATATTTTAGGCATACTTTATTTTTTATTCAAAACAGCTTTATCCCAGCTCTGACACACCGATACTGTCAGGAAAGGAGGTGCAATGTTTAAATGGCACTGGGTATTTTTTCTCGTTGTACCTTATGAATGTAGGTGGTACATCTCATTAATCCTAGAGCTAATCACCAGGCTCACGTTATCCATTTCTTCGAAGGTTTGGCTGAAGACATGACTTTGTGGTTCACTTTAGAGGATTTATAGCACATCCATCTCAATGAGCAGTCAATAGGGACGTGGAGCTGAACTGCCGCTCGGACAGGGGCTGCTTGGCAGCCACACCGCTCTGCCCGGCTGCCAGTGCCCTTCCTGGGGAAAACCACATCCAAAAAAGAGTACAGCATCTGACAGTGCACTCTCACCAACAAAATCTCCTTGAGAGACAGCGTGACGGTGATCAGACTCCAGCCTTCCTCCTGCACTGCAGCCCTGCACCCCTCGGGCAGGCAAGGGCACCGCTCCATTTTCGTCTGATGGCTGAGCCCCTTTGAGGCATGTTCTGCAGGGTCACTCTTTTGGCTCTATGTGGGCAGCAGCCACGGGAGCACCTCAGGCAGCCATGGGCATGGCACATGGCACATGGCACGTGGCATGGCTGGGCTGGCCCTGACTCACGACCGAGTTACGAGATGTGCAGGATGGGAGATGTGCTGTGACGTTGCAGGAGGGAGCCCTGGGCCACACAGGGTTGGAGAGCATAGCTCTCGTAAGAAGAGCATAATGGAGACAGGCCTGCCTGGGCAGGTACTCGGCAGAAGATGAAAGCAAGCTGCAAGAAGTGGCCTTGGTGGTCACGGGTAGCAGCAGGGAGAGCACTCTGACCTGTCATTTTGCTTCCAGCCCGTGCATAGCATGATCTGGCAGGATGGACCTGGAGCCTTCCCCAGTTAATTCCCAGGATGTTGCAGCTTCACTTCTTTGCTTTCTTTTTTCACCTTCTTCCCTTTTCCTACCTAACCTCCCTTTGGTTTTCTCAAGTATGTACGCCTACTCAATTCAATTAGCCTTGGATACAGCACCGAGGCCTCAGATACCTGCAGTCATTATCCCAAGCACTTTTCATAAGAGTATGGATATTAGCCCCAAAGTCCTGGCAAAATTCCAGCTAAGCTAATGTATTTACAGTCTAACCTCCCCAAATGTATGTCTTAGTTTTAAATGGGGGAGTTATTCTTCATTTTCCCTCCTTACATTGCTGCACAGGGCTTCTCATAGAGTTAAACTTGTTCTCCATGGCAGAATAAGGCAGGATTTTTCAGTCTTACCCATCTTGCAACATTTGGTATTTTTCTTTAAGCTGCAGCTTCTGGACTCCTGAGACTGGGAGAATCCCAGTTCCCAACCCCTCCCTTTTTTTAAAAGCAAGCTTCTAATCCTTGTGTAAAAAAGCTTAAAGCGCAAAGCTCCAAAACAACTAAAAGATGCAACTCAACATCTATTATTATCTTTAAAATATCTGACGAATTTGAATTAATTCTCCTGTTGTCTGAGTCCTGCCCCAGACACATTCCCACAGCAGGCGATGCTGGTGGTGCTGCAGAGCTGGGTTTGAAAGCAGTGATGTCCATCTCTGCCCTGAGCCAATCTGCCTCAACTTTCACAAGCCCACTCCTGTTCCCAGTTATACCAGCAAGACCACTGGACTTGCATGACTACAACGGCAGGCAGAATTTGAGCCATGTATTTTGCGTGAATGCTGGCCTGGGGCCAAACCCTGCTCTCCTGGCAATGCCAAAAGAGTGCCAGCAGTGTGCAGGTAGTGAGACACTCACATACACATACACCTCTGTGTAACAGGGACAGCCTTTCTAAGATGCTTTCTCAAGGTTTTGGCTTCCTTTGTGCTTTCCCTCCTGGCAGGATAAGAGATTTATTGCCCAGACTGTGTCATATTGCTACATGCAGCAAACCCCATGTAAAGTAGGTGCCCAGCTCCTGTGGCCTGCTGCCACATCCCCAGTGCTACACTCAGGCCACCACTCACATGGGGACCTTCAAGATTTCCATAGCTTGGCTAGATGGAAGGACACATGCACGTGTCACCCTCCAGAGAAGTCAGATGTTTAACTCCTCCACGCTCAACTTGGTAGGTTTTCTTGCCAGAGACATAACAGGGCATTTTGGGCATGATTCTTTTCATCATCCTCTTAGATCTCGAGATTAAACCAGGCAGGTTTAAATAGCATTTCATTCCATCTGCAGCATTGTTTACTGGGGTCCTCTCATGACAGTCTCACAAACATTATTCTTTGGTTTGTTCACCTACCTGTACCCCCACCCAGCTACCCAATATTCAAAGACAATCAGCAAATTAATGATTTCACATTTTCAGCCCATTAAATAATTTATTGCTGGTGTCAATAGAAAGTTTTTAAAAGGTAAAATATCTTTGTATATTGACTGCCAATTCTACATGGATGTAGTGGCACCAGGCAGTGTACCACATCATGAAATAAAAATTAAATTGTAGTTGGGCTTTTAAATCAACTCAATTAAAATAAAGAGATTCTTGGCTTGATATAGGGAAATATTTGTATTTCCAATTCTATTTGTTAATACATTGACATATGTGCTATTTTTTAAATGTAGCACTAAGTGCACTTTCTGTCAATGCCATAGATTTTTTAATAGACTGAGAAAATGCATTTCATTTCTTCTTATTTTCCTTCAATACATCATTTGGTTCTGCTTTTTTGCCTGCATGAAATTCATTTTCTAATGGAAATATTTGTTTTGTAAATCAAATATGTATTATGCACAAAATGCAAAGCACAAATTAAATTATGTTAATGAAATGAAAGAGATATGAAATGCATATTTCATGGACAAAACATAACCTCAGCAAACAACCATTTCTTGATAAAATCTTTAAACACAATCTCATTCTGTGACAGACATATTGTTAAAGCAGATAGCACCTCATTTAAATGGTTTCCTTTAATATTAGTGCTTAGTATATAATTGTAAATAACTTTTGGGATGAAAAACCAATAATGAAATACTGTCTTTAATAGTTTGCTATTGATGTCAGCATAAAATTTGTAGTAGTTGAATATTGGAAATTGGGAGTGCACACACATATAGTCAAAAGCTGTAAATGATTGCATATTTAAATAGAGCTGACTAAGGCAAAGATGTTATAGATATTAGTAATAGGCAGAAAATTATGCTGACCTAACATTATTTGACAAAACCCACTGTTTTAAATTATATATTGGTTACACTTAATGAATAATAGATTCTGTAGGTGTTGTTTCTCAGATCATAATGCTGATGACACTATATGTTGGAGGCTTCTTAGTCATCCTTCTGACAATGAAGCAGGTAGAGCTCAGAAAGGTCACGGAAACACAGAATTGTATTTGTGGGTCTCCATCCTAGCCTAGTCTTCTGCAGGACAAACGTTCCCAAAGCTAGGAGCAAAAGACAAATTCCAGGTTAACCCTGAACAAATACAATGCAAGAAAAAAGCCACTTGAAATAAAGCTGAGATTTCTGGTATGTTTTGAGCTGCTGTGCTAAGCAACAGAGTCATTACATAGATTCCATTGATATGTTTGGTTTCATCACTGTTTTGCCATTGATCAGCTGCGACGAGCCAGCCCATATCTGTGGCATACATCTCTCCGTCCTCCTCTCTGCCTTGAGCATACACAAAATCAAGAACAGAAGCTCTTGATACATAAGCCAATTCTCTCAGACATTTTAGGGCAGAAAAGAATGTATTAAAATCACCAAAGGGACATCTGTCTCTTCTCTACTATACTATTTTTATCAAAAATGCTAAGAAAGAGAAGGAGCATGATGCACAGTTAAAAGAAAAAGCCAGCACCAACTCAGATGATCATTAGAGAGCTGGGAGATGCCTGTAATCTAACAGGTGATAAGAAGACCAAAGCACTTATTTGAATGTTGCTATTCTTTGCATGAAAGTAGGAGAGCTATACATAATTAATTGGGATCTGCTTCATTTTCTGAAGGAGAACATATTTGGTTCTATACTAAGTATTACAGAAGACACCTAAGATTCAGGCACCGATACCTGTTTATGTCCTTTTTTGCAGGAGGGGAGCGAGTTTGATGAGAAAACCAGGACAGTGTTATCTGGAGGCCTTTGGCTTTTAAGTCACTTTGGTTTTAGGTCTTAGCCTGGTATCACAACTGCCCCTAGGCTAGCCAGCAGCTCACTTCATCTTTACAGTGGATTATAAAATGTTTGCGCCGATTTGTTTAGAGATATTAGCTGTTGCCACTGACAGTAGTGATAACAGTGCAAAAACAGTAGAGGTCCTCTGACCCTGCTTGGGGAAGCTCAGAGGGACCACAATACACTCAGGCATAACGTAAGACCCACTGTGCCAGTGCTGCAGAGGATACTGGGTGGGCCTTTATCACTTTCATGGTATCATCTTGTACAGGGACAGGGTACAAATGCTATTGAGATATAAGAAGAAGAGTATGGCAAAATGTCTGAATGCAATTAACAGTGCAGTCTTCCTTTGCTTCTGGCATAACAAAAAAATTCAACCAAAATAAACAGTCCAGCTGTGTGAATCTTAGCTCCTTTTGAACCAGGCCATCAAACTGTCTCTCTGCCGTAAAGTAAAAATCTTCCAAACACTTGCAGAATCTCCAGACTTGGCAATTTCCCCAGGATAACCCAATAAATTGCTGGGGAGAAAAAAAAAGTATCCCATGTATCATAAAATACTGGAATTTTATCCCGAACAAAGGCCAGAAACTTCTCCAGAGGGAGAACCCAATGCCAGATCTGCAGATACTCCGAGCTGGAGGAAGGGTTTCCTTCCAGTGCCTCGAGGAATTCTCTCTGGCAGTTCAAAAAGCCTTTCGGCTGGAGCACAATAATGCAGAGGAGACTTGCTAGGGGAGAAAATGGGAGCAGCAGGATTTGGGAGCATGCCTGTAACAGGTCTGGAGGGCCATGGAGTAAAGTCTCCAGTTATTGAAGGCAACCGTGCCACTGCAATTTTACTGGTGTGGCATTAGTAGCCATTCCCATCTGGTCTAAAACCAGGCTGGGTACATCCCCATGCCATAAGACCATTCCTAGATGTTTTTTGAGTAGAAATCATGGGACGGATGCTATTCTGAGTCAATGGAATTACAGGTGTATAAATCAGAGTAAAATCTGGTCCCTAACATTTCCGTTGTGTATATAACACCTATAGAAGAATAATGGATGCTAAACCTAAATTGTGCTTCCTACACTTACTTCATAGGAAATACAATTTTTTATCCATTTTATCAATTTTCTAAAATGAATCTTTCCTTTTTTCATTATCAAATTTCGATCTCATATCATTTCCAGCACCACCTCAAGCCATTCTGGAGTTCTCGTTTACATCACTAGAGATTAATATTAGGTGTTTGTAAAAGAAGGATATTAGCTTCTCCCTTATATCTGTCAAAATTAATAACTTCTCTATCACAGATAACTCCAGGTCAATATTAGATTCATAGATGTGGCCAGGAATAAAATGTATGGAAATATAATATCTCATTTATAAGTATCCAGAAAACAAAAGGAAAAAAAAATTAAAAAAAAGAAAAAAAAAATGAAGTGTTTTCATTGTTGAAATTTAGACTGCAACTGTTCAAAAGGTCAAAACAGTTTGAGGGCTGAACATATTGGCCATGTGGCCTTAGCCTTTCAAATAGAAAATAAATTGGAGGTCAGCCCAGGGGAGAAGAAAGGAGTGAATTTTCCACAAACAGGGCCAAGGAAGGGATCGGGATCCTCTTTGCATTGCACGTATGCCCCTATCTAAACGTACATTGTGGCCACAAGAAGGGCTCCAGACATAAATGTTTGTACAATGATTGATGTAAATACTTGGGTAATGATTGATAATGGTTATGTCTGGCAGACGTCCACCTCCTGCACAGCTGATCCAGTGTGGTACCTCCTGAAGTTGCACTGCTTTAAAGGGAACAGCGCGTTCAAAGTGGCCATACTGCAGCAAGGATACCCTCTACTCTTGGTGCAGCAGAGACAATGCTGATTACATTTGTTAATGGGCCATACTGTTGCCTCCTAAAATCTACTGATTTAGAGCAATAGCAGACACAAAGCTCACTTGTGGCCTGGTGGAGGTAAGGCAGGGCTTGGCCATCTCTCACGGAGCACTCCTGACGTGCAGGACTTCCTCCAGCTCCTCGCATTTTTAAGAGTTTTATCAGAGACCCATTCAAATTATAAACTGCAGTCTTGGCATTGGATTTCAGTGGATTTGGTTTGTTTCTTAAATATGGCCTGGGCAGGTTATGTCCTAGATTGCTGATGTGAAAATAATTCTCTTAATTTTGCCTGGCTTTCCTGGCTTCCCCACTTCCACTGGGCAGTACCATCCGTCCGTCCCCATCTCACCTCTGTCATCGTGCCACAGAGGCAGGGGCTCGACGGCTTGCACACAGAGAGTGAGCTTTTAAGAGACCTGACAATTCAAGATCTTTTTTTTACACAGGTTTCAAGGGAGAAGGTGAGATAAATACATGCCGTGGGAATACAGCAGAGGTGAAGCTGTATGAGTTATGCTTTCAGAAGTAAATAACACAGGAGCCAGTGATTTAAAGGCTGTTAAATGAATTTTACCAACTATTTTATTCACTGTGATCAAAATTATATCACTGATGTTCTTACTAATATATCCCATTTGGCTCGATAATCTTTTATTTGTAATTACAGGTGAAAAGGTCATTTTAAAAAAAGCCTGCAATGGGCTTTAAAGAATTATGCTGCTTTCATTTTGTGTTTATAAGCAATTGAGGGTAGAGGATAAAATTAACTAACATTACTTATTATGAGAAAAATATTAAAATGTCCTCAGTTCATATCCTCATTAGCCCAAGGGAGTTTTTCCTATTGCTTTTCTTCAACCACTGGCTTTGTGCACTGGCAGCCTGGCACATCGAGCAGCAGTGGCCACCAACCTGCCAATGGGGAAACACGATCTCTCCCCCTTTTCTTCCTCAGCTTCTCAAACTCTGGATGACCCACCATAAAATCCTTTTAACAAGGCTTCGCTCCTCGACAACCCAGTTAAGACTTTGCAAAAATAAACAAAAGCCTTTCTTTGTTTTTCCTGCAGCTTTAGGATCTTTTTCAAGCATAAAAAGAAGCAGTCCTGCTGGGCAAGGGAGAGCAAAACAGCTGGCCAGGGAAAAGCAATCCCTTTAACAGGACTTCCAGGGAGGGACATATATATCCCTCTGTTTTCTTCTTGCATGTCTTACACTGCATTGAGATCACAGTGGTCTACATGTCCCATCCGTCCTCAGTGCAGAGCAAAGTCCTGGGCATGGGGAGGCACCAGAGATGGTGTCAGCACGTGGAGTATATGCTGCTCACCTCCAAGAACTCCTGCCCATCTCGTCCTCTTGATGCGATGCTATTTTTGCAAAGGACCGTATTTCTTCAAATCTAAACCAAAAATTCCTCAACCCTCCATATTTTCGTGTTGTGCTGTGAAACCCTCTTTGCCAGCCAAATGAATGGCAAAGTGTCAGGCGAATGTGTGGCGGCTGGTGCCCAGGACCCCAGGGACTGGTACCTCCTGGGCAACAATTACACTCCGAAGGTCCCTTCTAAATAGGCCCATTATTCCTTCTAAGCATCATATATACAGAAAGAGATGTCTTTATAAAGGAAAGCATTCTCTGACCCATCTCACCACATTTCAGTTTGAAGTGCCGTTTGTCATCACTAAGCACTCCTCTCCCAGCCAATGAGTGGTATTTCTCCCTGGAGTTGCTCTCTGCTTTAATAGGGTATGAATACCTGAAACAGCTATGGTGCACTATTAATTGTTATTCATGCTTGGCTCCGAGCGGGGAAACACAAAAGCTGCCACATGAACTTTTCTGCTTCAAGCTGATACCAACATGTATAATATTGCAAAAGATGGGGAAAATGTGACCTAACCTAGTTGAACTCACAAAAACAAAGACGTCTCCTCCATTGGGGAGAGTAAAGTATTGAAATGGGACTTGGAGAAGATCAATTAATCAGCTCATTCCCCCATGTGAAAACACAGCCCTTAGACTTCAGTTCTGAAAGGCTTATACATACCTCTGCAAAGACATTCCCCACTTTTAGTTGTTTTTCTTAACATTAGAAATTAGGAAGAGAAAAAAATGTTTTGCCCCTTCAGATTCAATCAGTTTCCAAGATTGGGTTAGGGTTGAGGGCCTCCCAGTCTAACCTCAGTACTGGCAGAGAGAGTCAGAGGTCTAAAGAGAAGGAGAAGGAGGAAGGCTGCCTGTTTGATGCTGCAGTGGGTTCAGGGCCAGGAGAGCCTCCCCGTCAGAACAAGGCAGCAATGGAGAAAGAGGAGCCTACAAAGAAGGTGGGAGGTGCAACATATTGCAGATGACTTTTAAAAAGGGTTTTGAAAAGAGCAGTTGAAACCAACTCTGCTTCCTGAGCTGCCCAGAGGGGACCCAGGGCAGGGGAGTGGGCACCCGTTTGTCCCTCAGGGCCATTTACAAGACCAGTGGATGGAGGATCAACGACAAGTGAGTATAACATGGCCATGAGTACATGGAAGATTCACAACAGAATAAAGCTTCCAGCCATCAAAACAGAGAGATTTTTAAATAATCTTCCAGGGTAATCAGTTTTAAGATGCCACTTCCAGGATAATCTAAGATGCCACCCTTGCAGTTTATCCTAAGTTTAACCAATGTTCTGGTAATACAAGGACCAGATATTCCTTCTCACTCTGCCTTCATCTGGAGAAAAAAAAAAGAGGGGAAGAAAAAAAAAGCCAAGCAATAATCTTGAATAAGTGAAATGTATTTTTGGTGCATTTGGTGGACGTTGTCATCTAAGGAGGGGTGGAAGCTTTAAAAAAAAAAGAAAAAAAAAAAGTCTGCAAATATTCCTTCACATTTTTAAATGAATTTACTGCAGTCACCGTGATTTTCCCCTGGGATTTGCTTTCTGCACACTTTTGAGCAATCAAGTTTTACTGGGCAAATGTTTGCACAAGACAAATTTCAAAATTGCATGCAGAGACAGAATTTTTTTGTGTTTTCATGCCAGACATGCGTGTAGGCTTCTCCAATGAGCAGGCAGAAACAATACCATGTGATTTATCTGACCCATCACAACCAACCCACATACCTTGACTAACGAAGATCAGACACCCACAGTTGTTTGTGATCAAGACACAGAGTTGTTTTTTTAATTACAAAGCTATCCATCAGTAATTTCAAATAATAAGTAAATTGGAGGGAATTGTGATCTGTCTCCAGATAGTCTGTGAGCAGAGAAAGCAGCTAAATTTGTTGAATAAATTATTCATTATGGATTATTCGCTCAGCTCTACTGCAATAGCAGTGACATTGTTTAATTTAATAGCACATTAAGGGATCTTTTTCCTTACACAAATGAGTGCATTGCTCCCAGCAAGTTGACTCTTGAAGATGCAATACTGGAAACCTGTAAGAACAGCCACCCCTGTCCTAGGCTTCAATTAGGTTTTGAGAAGACCTTCATAATACACCATGGACTATGTTTGACAACAGTCCTTCTGTGGGGATAAAAACTTGTTTGACAGAATATGCAGCTATGTCAGTTTTGTAAAAAAAAAAAACTAGAAACCAAGCAAAAGATTTGTTTTCTTCTCTAAGAAACCAACCTTTATTCAGATCTCATTTGATCCTGGAGAGGCAAGTGCATTTTATCTGAGACCTGTGTCTTCTTATCTTCCACCGCAAAGAGCCTAGCAGCTCCTCTTCCCATCTCCAGCTATGCTGGGGCCCAAAACTCAAAGCCAAACTCAGGAACAGTGAAACTCTGCCAACAAAACCAAATCTTTCTGAAGAGCCACTGCAGGAATATCAATCCTGTTGATTTTGTTGATTATCTCGATTCTCCCTGAATACAATATAAAGAATGGTGAATACTGTTATAGCTCATTTATAACTAACTACCTGTGGAGGAAATGTCTCTGGTAACCTTTTTTCTTCTGAGAAATTAAGATCTTCAAAGTCCCAAGGACCTACCACACAAACAGCTGCAAAACACCGTAGTGGCCCAGCCCTGGTAAGATCCTTTGATCGCTTTTTCAGCCGTGACTCAGTCAGACTTGCTCTCCCCAGCCCAGGGCTGGCTCAGCGCGGGGAGCACTGGGCTGGGTCACACACTCCCGTGGACACACACGGCCACGTCTCGGCTGCCTCCATCCCCTCTGACACAGGCAGGACCGCTGCCTTGCAGCGAGACCCAGCGCCTCCTCCCAGCATAGCACCAAGATCATTTCCTAGGGTCTGGTGGAGTTCATGGGAGTGAGGGTCAGGGACTGGAGTCATGGGCAGGCATCAGAGGCTGAGGCCCAAGCCCTTAGAAACCCTGATGCTGGAAAGCGTGATGGTTTTGGGGCCCTGACTGCGAGTGCCACACGGGATGACAGGAAGGGGCTCTCCTCAGCAGGGGTAAAGTAGTTTTCTGCCACTGATGAGAGCAGAAAAGAAAATAAAGACTCTATATCTTTCATCCACATTAAGAAGAGCTAAAAAAAAACCCCATAAAGCAGTGAGCAAATACATCAATGGGATTGCACTGCCCATTCGTAGATGGAAAATGTCACACCCTGAAGTGTCCCGATTCTGGCCCAAACGCGACACGTGGAGAAGCAGAGGCAGGCGCAGAGCTCCCCGAGCAGCTCGGGGCTGTCTGCCCGGCCATGTCTGAGGCAGGGCTCCCCGGCGCGGGACGTGCGGGTGGCGGGGACGGTGCCACCGCCCAGGCAACCTGCTGCAGCAGACAAGAGGCGGATTTGCCAGCCCAGGAGCCTCCTCCGCGGCGCGGTGCGGTGCGGTGC
>NW_008604280.1:0-823 GCF_000691845.1 Merops nubicus | reverse complement strand
GAAATGCAGGTCCTGCTTGGCTAACCCCATCTCCTTCTATGACAAGGTGTTCTGCTTGGTGGATGAGGAAAGGCTGTGGATATGGTTTCTCTGGACTCTGGCAAAGGTCTTAACACTGTTTCCCACAGCATCCCCCTGGAGAATCTGGCTGCTCACAGCCTGAGTGGCCATGTGGTTTGCCAGATAGAAAGTTGGCTGGATGGCCAGAGAAGAGGAGGCTGAGGGGAGACCTTATTGCTGTCTATAACTCCCTGAAAGGAGCTTGTAGTGAGGTGAGGGTTGGTCTCTTCTCCCAAGTAACAAGTGGTAGGGCAAGAGGAAATGGCCTTAATTTGCAGCAGGGGAGGTTTAGGTTGGATATTAGGGAAAAATTCTTCACCAAAAGGGTTGTCAGGCACAGAACAGGCTGCCCAGGGAGGTGGAGTCACCTCCCCTAGAGGTATTTAAAAGATCTGTAGATGTGATAGTGAGGGACATGGTTTAGTGGTGACCTGGCAGTGCTGGGTCAGCACTTGGGCTTGATCTTGAAGGTCTCTTCCAGCCAAAGTGATTCTATGAAAAGGTGTGGGGATTCCTAAAACAAGATTATGCTGCTGGAGCCTTAATGGGGTTGGCAGGAAGTCTCAGGAGGGCAAGCGGTGGAACCAGTTTTTTCTCTCTTGTCTCCTTGATCCTTGAATATGTGGTCTCTCCATCTCTGTGCAGGAGCAGGACAGTGCAGCTCTTGGATAGCCTTGGGCAGTGCTGAGCTCCTCATATAGCCCACTCATTTCAAGGGCAGTTTTGCATCAAAATATTTTTAAGCACTTGAGACTTTGGTTTT
>NW_008604279.1:0-257 GCF_000691845.1 Merops nubicus | reverse complement strand
GGACCCCCTTGTGCCGGTGCTGCTGGTCGTACCCGGGGGCTGAGGGGTGATTTCCCACTGGTGGTGTTGGATGTGACCGTGGTTTTGCTGCAGGGAAGGGTCTGGCAGCACTTCCCAGCTAAAAGTGTGTGTCCAAGGAGTGTGCAGCCGTGGGTGGGCATCACAGGCTGAGGTGGGTTTGGGTTTTCTTTGCCATCTGCCCCTCCTCACATGAAGAATGGCATTGCCTGCTCCTCCTTGGAGCTTGCTCAGGGTTG
>NW_008604278.1:0-3653 GCF_000691845.1 Merops nubicus | reverse complement strand
AGTATAACGTAGTGGCCATGTTTTATTTTGCACTTGTTGCTTACTTAGGATCTTTTGTTTACAATTTTGGGGGGAAAAAAAAAAAGTATTTATCAAGAATATAAAGGTCCTTTTGGAGTCTAATAAATTGTCCTAATGAGTCATTCGGTGTGTGAAGATTTAGAATAAATATCAAGACATAGTTACCTGAATTTTAAAGATTACAGTAAATAAAATTGATAAAATAGTGACAACTGGTAAATTATTAAACTGCAGCGAATTGAATTTTGTTCAGTCTGTAAAATAATGCAAGATGTTTTGATTGGAATTTTAAGATAGAAAGATTTTAAGGTTTTTCCCAAGATGTTAGTCTTCAGTGTCGGGGAGAAGTAAAACTAATAAAACACACAATTGAAAGTTGTCTCTACACAAAAGCAATTGTCTTTCTGCAGAGAAACATCTGAGTCTGAGAGGTCAATAGCTGCTGACCATAATCAAAAGTCTGTTTTGAACTCTATCAGTGAATACATTACAGACAGCGTGCCGACGTCATGAGGACAGCATTTGTTCTAAGGTCAAGGTTGTGCTTAATTGTCCAGTTTTTGAATGCATATTGGAATGTGTGGAATGGAAAACCCTGTGGTTCTGACCAGTTTTGGTCTTTCCTATAACATACTACTGGGAACTATTTGTTACAGGTCAGATTGTTAGTCTGTCTCCACTGTTTTAATTTGCTCTCGAGGCAACACAAACCAGAATGTAATTTCGTTATAAAATAGAAGTATTATACTAATGTACTAAGATGCACAGAAAAGAAATGTTTGTAAGTGTTACACTTGAGATGTGATCTCTGGCATCCTCTTCCCAAATTCAGGATTGTTTTTTTTTAAGTGTTAGCAACTTCATTTTTCTGTTATCCTTTTTTATAGTGATCTAATTGCTGGATCTTTGCACATTACTGGCCCTTTGGTCTGTCTCCTGCTTTGCAGATTCACCCATCCAGCCCCTAAAAAGTAGCTGGGAAGCACTATTCTATCATGTGGGTATCGCTTAATCCTCTCGTCAAACCTGAATAAATCTCCTCGGATGCCACGTCAATCTGTTTGGGATTTGGAATCTGGCAAGGCACCCAAAAACAAATAAATTTTCTACCTCAGAAAACTTCCTCTGCCTCAGTAACATCTACCACTACGTTCCAAGGCAAGGGAAGATGGGGCAGCTGTGAATATCACTCTGTGGCATGAGTATCTGACTTTATGAATTTATGTTACTGATTTAGTAACTACAGGGCCTTGGCTACATTCAAAGTTCTCATTATTGCTCTTACTGGTAATTCAGAAGGATGGCTTTTGTTGAATATTATTCCTTATATCTTTTTTTTTTATTATTATTTTACTATACCGATTATTTTTAGTCTGTGTTCTGTTCTTCCAATTATGTACCCTGACCTCTGAAATAGTTGGGATTTCAGAGGGACAAATAATGCCTGTATCTTCTCTCTCACCAAATTTTAATAAGTAAGTCTGTGCTGTGTTATTAGCACATGTTTCACCTATTAAGTAAGATTATCCAAGTTATTTTTGTTGGTTCACTGTGCAATATCGAGTTTTACTACTTTTAGGCCTTTCTTTCTTCTTATTTCTTTAAAATTTCCAGTCTTTTTGTACTATGTCTTATGCTTTTATAGACAAATTATAACTGTATGTACAAAAAGTGTGTAATCCACTTATATTTACCCTACTTTTAGAATTCATAAAGAACTCTTACATACCATATCACAATTTTAGTTATTATCAGTGTGCAACACCTCTGTGGAAGATGGCATTATAAAATATACATCCTCATAGGCACCAAATATAACAAACTTATAAAATATTATTAAAAAAGCAACTTAAATTGAAATTTTTAAGGTTAGGAAGGTGGAATTATCAAAACTAATACCTATCTAATTAAAATGAGTTTGTTACAACTGTCATATAAAACTTATGGAGATATAAAGCCAAGGGTTGTGGTTTTGTTTATATTTACTGCTGTATTTGATGGTGGAATGATAGATTTTCTGTCAGAAAAAAATAAATTGCCAAATTAAATGTTCTTACTTTCTAATCTCAGAAATGGATTTTCTTCTTCATTTAGTTCCAGGTGAAGAGAAGCCCTAGGTAGCTTTTGAGCTCATTGAACATATTTAACTTGAACTTTAAACATTGTTTGAGGTAAAATATCTTACCATGGTTGTCTCTGCAATGGACCCAAAGCTGTTTATAAATATGTTGCATGTGACATTAACTGGAGGGCCTGCAAAAGAGAAAAAAAACACCAGTCCCTCTTCCAGAATCATTGCTTATTGAGTGACTGTAAAATATAAACCATTATGAAACAATATGTATTGAGTTTGGAAGAAATAATGCTACATTCACAACTCACTTAATGCAAAATTAAATTGAATGGTTTCTAATAGTTTTCCTTTTGATTTTTTCTTAAAATGTGACTGGCTAGCTCTAGCAATAAAAAAAAAAAGGAAAGTTCATTATAAACTTGAGAAATTATTCTATGCAAACATCCCATTTGAAATATATAGGGAAAAAAAAAAACAGTTTTAGGTGTGTTTCAGTAAGCAATGTATGTCATTTGTTACAACAATTAGGAGAAAAAGTGTTATTTTTCACTCCAGGCAGCTGCTGCCTTTAATGTTATCTGTCATCACTGGTTACAGAAATACATTATTGCTGCTCTTATATCTACTGCTTTCAGGAACAAATGTGGATAAGAAAGAATGCCTTAGATTCTATTCTCATTTCTCTTAAATCCACAAAATGGTTAAGAATCCATTTAAACTGAATTTTCTGTTACCAAGGGCCTTCAGTCAACTGTTGTTCAGTCTTATCTGGCATTTGTAAGGCATCAGTAGTGGCAGAGCAGTCATTATGATAACTGAACAATGATTTAACTCTTCATGGACAATGTTTTAAATTATTTCTCTGAAAGTCTCTGTAAAAATGGCGTTGTAGAACAGCATGCTAGTTTCTCCATTATTTCTTACCAATTTCAGTCTGTGTTCAGTAGAAGCAAGGTTTCTCCATCATGAAATTTTTCTGGCACTCTCCTGCACTTTGATATTCTTGTATCAACAATTCAGTTCAACACTGGAGGACCTGGTTTCTTTTGCAGGTGTAAGCAGTCACTGATACTGAAAGATCTGTCTAGGGAATTTGAGTACTGGTCTTACAAACCTTATATAATATTTCTTTTTTAGGGTTGCTGAAGTAAGAAGCTGCTCTGCCACTGCTGGTGGTTTGCAACTAGCAATATCTAATGTGACCAATGAACTTGATATTAAATTCTCAAAGAAGCAGAATGTCCATTAAAAATTCTGCCAGCAGGACACAACTTGGAACATCCAGCTTTCTTTCCTCAAGGCAATAATTATTTTGAAGTATTGTATGGCAGTTACAACAAAAAATCATTGTGTGTTCTTCAGTCATTCTAATATACAGGACTACACCCATGGAGCAGAATTCTCAGGTAAGAGGGTATCACTCTGCAGTCACTTTGACACTGTTTTCACTTTCACACTTTATTAATTATTTAGAGCTGTTGAGCATATCCAGTATTTATTAGAATTCAGTAGAGGCTTGACATTGAGAACTCCTGAAAAGGATCAAGGGAAAGAAAAA
>NW_008604277.1:0-5951 GCF_000691845.1 Merops nubicus | reverse complement strand
ATGATTCTATTCTATGATTCTATGAAAGGTGCAGTGACTTTATGTTAATCACAAGTCTAATGTAGCTCACTTCTGAATGCACCACAAGATAAAAGTTTTGCTAATAGTAAATTCTTATAATTCTACCTGTTGAAATATATATAGATATTTTTTTAAAGGATTTGTGCATACAACAGGTCAGAGTAAATTCCTTCTAGAGGTGTGCAAAGCAATTCCTGGACTTATGCAATCGTCGTGTATCGAGGAGGAAGTGCTATGCATTAACTTTAAAAGGAGATAAAATCTGATTTCATGAAAGAAGTCTAACTTTCTCTAATCACTTAGCCAGAGGCATATCTTTCAGAGGCAATGTACAATAAAACTGAAGAATCTTTACCACGTGGAATTAATTTTTATATTAATCAATAAATAGAAAACCCATCGTTTGTCAGGTAAACCTTCCTAAAATCGACTTTCATATTCAGGTTTTACTGTATTACCAAATCTTACTCCTGTTTAATTAGAAGAGTATTCCACAGGTCAGCTCAGATAACAGAAAGTATTATTTGTCCGACAGCATTCTTGTAATATATGTCTTCAATTAAAGATAATTTGAAAAGGCAGAATTCTGTGGTGCTCAACCAGCTTTTACTCAATAACACACCAAGCTGAGGAAAAAGGAAAACATTAATTGAATAAATATTTATTTACAAATTACAGCTGATTTCTAAAATAAAACTTACTTATATTAAAGTTATTAATTATGCTGAATATATTGTTTTCAGAAGCAAGCAGTAAAATTATTCAGAGTATTCTGAGACTTTTAAACAACTAATGAAAGCAAATGTTAATGATGCTATCATACAAAAAGATAAACGCCACTGATAAAATCCATAGAGCAGCTACAGCAATTACTCTCTGATTTCAGTTCATGTTACAATTAAAAGACATAATTGCTAGTTTTAATTAAAATATGAGTAAACCACAGCATTGTAGAGGTTTCTGTGTTCTGTGTGGGTCCAAATTTGTAACATTCAAGATGGAAGAAATAATTTTTTTTATTTAAGCTATTAAATACAAATTTGAAAACATTTTTAGCAGACCTTCTAAATGTAAGTTGCTGTAACTGCTCATATCCTGAGTAACACAATCTTAGGAGGATTCCTCTATGGAACTTTTTCATTTTGTAACTCCACCCATTGTTAACAAACAAAGATCAGCAAAATTTTTTTTCTGAGTTAGAAAATTCCTATGGGTCCTACATTATATCTCGTGTTTACTTGTAAACAAAGGCATATTTAAGCACTTCTAAAGAGCAAATTGGCATTAACACAATGAATTGGGCAAGAAATTCACATCCTTCAGCAACAGATTTTTGACTAGAAGGCAGCACAAAACTCCTGAAATGCTTGTTAATGGATTCAAATTCCTGCCATGGAGCCTGAAGTCCTCTAGAATGCAAGTTTTGTGAAAGAGAGCCCAAATCCTCATGCCTGCCTGATCCTAACTAAAAGGAAGAATATGTTAATGATATGATCATCAGAGTCAATCTCAAGAGAGCTTACCTTAGTTACTAAATCTTTCACCAGACTAGATTCCACACTTCTGTGCCCAGTTGTGTTTTGAAAAGGCAAAAGGGACCATCTCTCCTCTTTTTTGAGACTCTGCCTGGCTTTTTTTTTTCCCCCACTGTGTCTCACAATGTTACTCATAATTTTAGCTACACATATATTTACTGATCATACCTTTTTTTCAATGTGTTAGCCAGCACTTGAGTAAGAGTTCCACAGCAATAAAGACCTTGGTTTTGGGTCCACCTGGCCGACTGCAGTGTCAGTACTCTTGTCTCTTAGCATGTGCAGAGCACACTTTGGAGTGTCAGTGGGAGTACTGCATGTGCATGGAGAGGTGGCTATAGGAGATGACATTTGCCATGTGGACCTGAGATGAAAATTTTGCTGTATAATAGTTCCTGCAGTAAGTTGTTGGGTTTTTTTTTCCATCACAGCAGTCACTTCTGTTATAAAAGAAATCAAACATCTAAGACAATCTTAAAGAATACCATTTTCCAAGAGACTGTTGACACATTATGTTTAAATATCAACATAAAATATTGGCTGAATAAAAATTTGTGCTAGTGGTAGTGTTCTATGAAAGACAATTTTTTTAATTATTATTTTTTTAATGATCTAGGCAGGCAATAAAAGCCTGTCTACACTACACCCAGTTAAGTAAGCCAATATTAAAGTAGACTCCAAATCATGGCATTCCACATGCACAGCTCTTTGTGGAGATGATATTACTTAACTCTGTGATGATGGACTGATTACTGTTGTCTGAAAGTGTTATCACTAGAAGGCATGAGGAAGAGGTAACAGCAACCTACAACTACACAACTTGGCAAAATAAATTTGCATTAAAAAGGACACATCTAAAAAGAACTTACTGTTTCCATTTCTTTGTTACCACTACTTTTTAACCATGAAGTAGCTCGAAAGGCCATCTTAGCTCTCCTATTTTCATGTCTATACAAGAATGAACGATGTGATTGATTGTGTAACGTTAAAGTTTCTCTAACAAAACCTCTAACAAAACGTTTTGTTCTGTTTTGTTTGTTTTTTTCCTTGCTGTTAGCTTGGTAGCCACTAAGGAAACAGACAGTGCAAGATCTCGTAGCATGCCAATGTCGCCATCTGATTTCCTGGATAAGCTAATGGGTAGGATGTCAGGCTACGATGCAAGGATCAGACCGAATTTCAAAGGTAACTTCACACCTAAACTTTCAAATTTTCAGTATTTCTTCTCATAAAAATGCAGTTTCTGGAAAAAAAAAAATATGAAAACAAAGTATACTCACTGAAAAAAAAAAAAAGTGCCCTCTTTTGCCTTTCTGTGCTATGACAGTTCATTTCAGTATTAATATGCTCTATTCCTGTCCCACTCACAGGTCCCCAAATGCAGACATTTTGGAAATTTAGCTTATCACTAGATTTGAATCATCTAATATGATTTTTTCTTTTTTTTTTAATCTCCTGAAATGCTTGTTAATGGATACAAATTCCTGCCATGGAGCCTGAAGTCCTCTAGAATGCAAGTTTTGTGCAAGAGAGCCCAAATCCTCATGCCTGCCTGATCCTAACTAAAAGGAAGAATATGTTAATGATATGATCATCAGAGTCAATCTCAAGAGAGCTTACCTTAGTTACTAAATCTTTCACCAGACTAGATTCCACACTTCTGTGCCCAGTTGTGTTTTGAAAAGGCAAAAGGGACCATCTCTCCTCTTCTTCCTTTCCCCGTTCTTAGTTCTTCACTGAAACTGCAAGTTCTCAAAATATGGATTTGTCTCTTGGAGCATGCCTTGTATGAACTTATCACAAAGGGGATTCAAACAACAAAAAAGAGGCTCAAAGACTGAAAGTCAGAAGTTTGCAAAATACAATTATTACATCTTCTAAGAGTCTTAGAGCAAACCAGATTATGCAGATTCGAGCATGCTAAAGTAGAGTATTTGATGAAGGATTATACAAACTATCCCACAGACAAATACCACCCATACTAACTTTTGCAGTCTGGGAAATTTAGGTAAATTTGACTATTCTTTTGTAGAATGAAAAGAGTTCCAGTAATATAGTGGAACTCCATTTCTGAATCTTTAAGTTATCAGTCTTTAAATACTACCTTTATATTCCCCAGAATATATATGTGTATATATATATATATATTTTTTTTTTTAAGAATTAACCTATTGTGATTAAAAATTACATTAGCCTTACATTGCCTTAGCTGTCTCCTCATATGCCTGTCTTCTTGAGTCCAGGAGGTTCTCTTAGCTCTAACATTTCACTATAAGGCAGGTTTTACTCCTTGTTAACTACAAAAATTTTCCTTCAACCAGACAAGCTTCTTCCTTTAAGTCATCTGTCACTGCCTTTCCATCTTAATTCTTATTCACTGCTAGATTTTATAATTTTTTGACATCTCCAAGTCCCAGATACTTAAATGGTTATGACTCTAAAACCATTGTTATTTGCTGGTTTTGTGAGAATTTTCCCATTATGTCTCCTAAGGACCAAGCAAATAGTTTGTCAAATTACTTCCTCATCAGTAGGACATAAACAGTTGGTGCTGTATACACAGACTTTATAAACTTATTACTCAGGGTTTACTACAGCTGGAAATGCTTTGCTTTTAAGTTAGCAATGCTGATATTTCTCAGAAAATGACAAACGAGCACTGGGGATTCAAACACATCGCTAGAAGATTTACAACAGTGATCAATACTCCTGATAACCATCCAGAATAAGTCCCTTGGACTTTCCTTGTCAGAACTGTGTTGAAGAATGTTCCAGTACCTGGCTTCCTGGAGGGTTAATGTATCAAACAATATTTGCAAAGCAATGCAAACCACTGTATTTCTAAAATTACTTTCTTACATGAATGATAGCTCTTAAATTTTACTTTTGCTTCCTACTGAAGTTACCTTGATGTGTTGCCACAGTATACTCAGTAGCATGCAAACTGCAGGTTCAACCTAAGGTAAAGCTGTGCTGGGCAAAAGAAGACCTCAGGCAAAGTCTAATCACTGCAGGTTTTCTTCTTTGAGCCTCCTGGAGTCCTGCAAACAAGTGTTTAAAAATGAGTTTACAACTTAACAGTTGATTTGGGGACTGGATTTTGGAGTTTGTCATGAACACCATGCAATCACAATCTTCTGAGGGGGCTACAGTGAAGATGTTTTGGAGGTTATAGTGAATTCAATATAGTGCTTCTTGAAAGTATAATTCAAAAGACTTAAAGCCCTGTTTTGTAACTCTTGAAATTTAAAGAGACAAAACCTAATTTGACATTGTTCTTTTTAAAAAGTGCACATTCTAAATCTTCTAGACAGCTATGCAGTTTGAACAAATCTGCCCAGAATGATTCAGATCTGTCACTAGGAATAAGTATCTCCTTAAGTGACTTTGCCACTTTCTGGTTAGTATTATTAGTCCTAGAACAAGTGCTGGGTCTTAATGCCTTTTTGAGGTTTTAATCTGGCAACAGTTTTAAAGAAACAAAGGAGTACCAGTAATGAGAACTTGGACAATCATTTTAAATCATTTTTTCTTCCAATAAACTTCCTATGTAGTCAAGATTTTTAACTACCAATTTTATTCATAATTAATCTTGCTAAATAATACAATTATATGTTGTGTCTGAGTGCTCTGCTTTTGGATAAGGAATTCTGCATATCTGTTCTTGTTCAACAGAAATAATAGAGAAGACTAGTGGTATTTATTTAGCTATAGAGTAAAATGGAAAATTAAATCTTGTAAAATCTTCATTCTAGATGCAAAATATTTCTACATCCAGTACAAGCCTATACCAAGGTGCTTCTATTGCTCAGCTGTTCCATATTGCAGACTATATCTGTTACTGCAAATATGGCAAACACTTCACTGTCTTTCAAATTTGGACACAACCATGTAATCCACGTGCAAAAATAGCCTTGCTCAGAATTAACCCGATACAGTAGAGCAGTTATATTTTTAATCTATACAGCCCAGATTGCACCACTGATAACAATCCATTCACACAGAAATTTTGGGATTTATGTAGGAAGCTGTAAAGCATTCCTCACCCTGGTACTGTCAAACAGTATTCAGCAATCATTAGTTTAGGGACTTCCTAAGCCAGGACTTAACTGAAAAAAATAATTTATACCAATATGTTGATCTGATCCCTTCTGGAAGCTGTTTATACTTTTGGCCTTTGCTGCAGTTTGGGGTCAGGGCAGCCCCCAGAAATGTAACAGAAGCTCTCTGTTAACCCCTACCCCTACCCCTGAAATGGAAAGAGAAAGGGAATAGGGGACAGAGACTTATTGAAAATAAAAGAAAAGGAAAACAGCTTTAATACTACCACTAATAATAATAGTAATAATGATAGTAAAATGGAATACTTACAAATATATACAAGATCAGTAGCAA
>NW_008604276.1:0-248 GCF_000691845.1 Merops nubicus | reverse complement strand
CTCACTGACCCATAGAGACCCATAGAGACCCACACATTGATCCATAGTGACCCATAGACACCAACTGACCCATAGAGACCCACACACTGACCCATAGAGACCCACAGGGATCCACTGACCCACACACTGACCCACACACTGACCCATAGCGACTCATAGTGACCCACAGTCAACCCACAGAGACCCCCAGAGACCCACACACTGACCCACAACCACCCGTGGTGACCCACATTGACCCACAGCAATGT
>NW_008604275.1:0-5937 GCF_000691845.1 Merops nubicus | reverse complement strand
GGGCTGGGGTCAGGGTTGGACTCCATGGTCTTCAAGGTCTCCTCCACCCAAACCCATTCTGTGACTCTACGAGCCTGTTTTCTGTGCTGTGATAATTCCCAGGCTGAAATAGAAACCAAGGGGAGGGAATTTGATCTCTACTGATTTCCTATCTTGCCAGGAAGGGGCAGTGCTGTGGGAAGATGCTTCCTGAGCCATCTGTGCTTCTGGTGGAACCTTTTGCATCCTCTCCCAGCTCCCTCACATCAACCAGTGCCCTGCACCACGTCCTGCCCACCAGCAAGGCAGCAGCTGCGTGTGGAGCTCCTGGGCTGGGGGCCAGAAGTGGCTCTTGTGGCTCAGCAAAGGCCAGTGACTGTTTGATTGGAGCCCTCCACACTCCCTGTGTCTTAGCAGCTGGTTTGGCTCATGGTTAGGGAGATGTTGGGATGGAGGTTGGACTTGATGTTCCTAGAGGTCCTGTCCAACCATAGTGGTTCTTTCTGTGATTCCATGACCAGAAAGCCAACCTGGACCCATCAAAGGTGCTACGTCCATGCAAGGGCTCAGTGAAAAGACTTTTCTGGCCGACTCTGGTCCTTTGATGACTTGAGTTTATCACCTACCAGAGAGAATCACCTTTGAGAGCTGCAGTGGGTGATGTGATAAGCAAATAACTGGGCCATGGCAGCTTAAAAAAAACACCATCTTTGCCAACATTTGGGCAACCCTTGGGACATGAAGCACGAGGACAGCAGTGTCTCACCTCTGTCCACAGGGCTGATGGAGACCCTACAGCTTTTGTGGAGGTTGTTGCTTGAATAGAGAAGAGGGACCCAAATTTATGCCTTGTCCAAGAGGAAGGTGGGCAGCATTCGGCCTTTAGATGGTATGTTTGGAAGAAGCTGGTCCAGCAGCCAGCAAGGTGGTGGTCTCCTCTTCCTCTGGAGGACACAGGGAGGAGCTGAGACTACTGTGGGATGCACATCTAAGGGACTGAGCCCACGAACGTGTGAGAAATCAGCCTCTTGCCTTTCCACTGCGCACAGAATATCCTGGTTCTCTTTTTTTTCCCCTCTCTTTGATATAACTCTGGATTTTCTCATTATCTGCATAAAAAGGTGATCCCTGAACGCTGCCAGATGATGTATGATGGCAATGAGTTCCAGAGGCCAAGTGTGTCATCCCGTTATGAGTTCCTCTGGTGAATTTTATTTAGCTGTTTCCATCTCTCATTCCTGTTGTGGAGCTCCAGAAGAGCAAGAGCCTTCCTGTGGTGGGAGAAGAAACCCAGGGATGGGGCTACCCATCAGGAAGTCCTGCTCAAGGTGGTCTGGAGCACTTCTTCATCCGTTGACACATCTTCAGCTCATCCAGCCTCAGCTTTAAAACATCCATAATTAATGCCTCTGCTAAAGACAAACAGTGTTCAGGAAGATTTATCATTTCTTCTCTTGTAATTACCTGTCAAAATTAAAATAATGGCCTTTTAGAGGGAATGGAGGTGTATTTTTTTTTTCTTTAATTAATTAAGTATGCAGCTTGTCGTGCAGAATCAAGGTCACCAAGATTGAGATGAAGATGACTGCCCTGCTCCTGCTGCTCTTCTCAGCGTGCACCTGGTGGGGGAAAGTGGGGAGATATTTGAGGAGAATGGAGAGGATTTGAGACTCTAGCTCCTAGTGGACCTTAACAAACCCAAACTATATTTTATATATCTGTAATTCACTCTGCCAGAGGCCCTGCAGCCTACACACCCTGCACAAGGATGCTTCGAGGAGTCCCTCATGGACCAAGACAAGGTTTGCTACCCCCAAAATGTGGCTGAGACCTGCTGGCTTTGGAGCTCCTCTCTTGCCAGTCTGCAAGAAGTGTTGTGAGATCTGGTGTCACCATCCAGCAGGCAAGTCCTCCCCTACAGGCAAGGAAAAGGCAACCTGGTGGTGTCTCCTGTTTCAGGTGTCCTGAGTGTCCCAGGAGCCAGCTGGCAGTGTCCTCATGTGACTGGTCTGAACCACCCTTGTCCCAGCTGCATGTCCCAACTCCTCTTGGAGATACATGGAGCAACCTCTCAGTGGGACTGGGGTGTCACAGAGGTATCATAGGATCACTAAGTTGGAAAAGACCTCCAAGATCAAGTCCAACCATCAACCCAACACTCCCATGGCCACTAAACCATGTCCCCAGGTGCCACCTCCACACATGTTTGGACCCCCCCCCAGGGCTGGGGACTCCCCCACCTCCCTGGGCAGCCTGGGCCAAGGCCTCACCACTCTGCCAGGAGAGAAATTCTTCCTGAGACCCAACTGAAACCTCCCCTGGGGCAACTTCAGCCTGTTAGTATTAGACTGTATGACACAACCTCCAAATGCAGCTGAGCCCCACGGGGCACAAGAGGAGAGGAAGGAGCACAGGAAGGGTGGGGATCTTGCCCCATTCTCCTCCCATCTCCATCCCTGGACCCTCTGGGAGGTGGACATCCCTGCTCCTCCTCCCAGTCCCGTTGTTGGGGTTTAACCCCAGCCAGCAACTCAGCCCCACCAGCTGCTCACCCTGGAGACATTCAAGGTCAGGCTGGATGAAGCTCTGAGTAGTTTGATTTAGTTGGAGATGTCCCTGCTTACAGCAGGGGGGTTGGACTGGATGACCTTTGGAGGTCCCTTCCAACCCAACCATTCTATGATTCCTTGATTCTTTGGTTCTATGAATTCACCCACCACTTCCCATGGGCACCAGTTGTTCAGCATCTCCAGGAAAGCTGGTCTGCATCACACAGAATGGTGGCTTGGGAAGACAAACACCATCACTCTGAACATCCCCCTTCTTCTCCCCCATCTTCATATGCTGAGCGTGATGTTGTAGGGTCTGGGATGTCCCTTTGGTCAGCTGGGGTCAGCTGTCCTGCCCGGGTCCCCTCCCAGCTTCTCCTGCACCCCCACCCTGCTCGCTGGTGGGGTGAGGAGCAGAAAAGGTCTTGACTCCCTGTAACCACTGCCCAGCCACCAGCACAGCCCCAAACACAGCCCCAAACACCACCTGCTGTGAGGAGAACCACCCCCAGCCCAAACCAGCAGACCCATCTTTGCCTTTGCTGGATGTGTCCCAAAACCCAAGCCCCATTTTTAGCAGCCTGGTGCTTTTTGATCAAGACCTTTGGAACCCTCCCTTCAAGATGCTGCTCCCTGGGAGCTGTGAGCTGGCTGGGCAGCCTTCCTTCCCTCTGAGAGCAGACTCTATTAGCATGAAACATTGCTCTCCAAGCTCCAGTGACAAATGGGAGCTTTCCTCCTGAGAGGGATCTATTGGGTTAGGATTCCACCTCCCATCAATAACGGAGACAGCCTCAATTCCAGGCGCTTTCCCAGCCCATAATTGGAACACGATTAGAAATTGTAAACATCTACTTTGTGCTCTAAATCAGAGTCACCCACTGCCTCTGGGCTCGGGCTCCACGTCCCCTTCCCTGTCCCAGGGGGGTGTCTGAAGCCTCCAGCAAACCCCAGGCTGGAGGTGGAGGGTGGCTGCAGAAAAAGGAGCCTTTGAGCTGGAAAAGAAAAGATTTTCTGAGAAACCAACATCTCCTCCTGTAATTTCTTGAGGGATTTTTTCTTCCCCTCTGTTTTCTGTGTGCTGAAATATCAACTTCTCATAAAAAAAAAAAGTCACTCTATTCAAATTTTCAGCCATCCCTGTCTTTTAAACTCTTCTCTGGAGATATTTAAAGGGTGTGATAAGGATCATGCAGAGGTGATGGGGCGAATGGTTTGTGTCATCTCCCCTCTCAGGATCCAGTGACCCAAGACTGACATTTATTTTAATGTATTATTGAGCTAATGATTGTACAGGCGAGAGCCTTTTAGCCATCATTGTGTTTGATTTCTCTAGAAATATGTCTCTAAAGGAGCCAGTGACCTTCTGCTGGCTGCTGCAGCTCCAGAGATGCTTGAGGAGACTTCTAGTTGTATGGCAGCAGATGGAGGGACCTGGACATGATGGGCATGAAGTGGTGCAGGAGAAGATCTAGGAAAGCAGGGTATGGGATCACTTCCCCATGTGGGACATGGGACAGAAAATAGACATGTATCCATAGAAAACCCCCTTCTGTGTCCTAAAACTGCCTGGGGCAAAGGCTCTGTGGTGTCACAAAAAATAAAAAAGGGATCTTTAATAATTTAATTGTGGTACTTAATTAGCTTCACAGGGAAAACATGAGGATTAAAGCATGATTTAGTCTCTCAGCCATGCTCATGGTCCCTGCAAGAGGTGCTGTCTCCGAGCACGAGATGGGGAGGACAAGGCTACCAGAAGTGATGGTGTGGAGGTACCTGCTGGCTTGGGAGGTCCCCAGGCCACTGACAGCAGCAGGGTGGCAGGTCATAGGGTCAGAGAGTCGTTTGGGTTGGAAAAGATCATCGAGTCCAACCACTAGCCCTGTCTCCACTGGGTTAGGGACCCCTGCCAGGTCCCCACTGCCCCGTGTCCCTCACACCACATCTCCACAGCTTGGGAACCCCTCCAGGGTTGGGGACTCCACCACTGCCCTGGGCAGCCTGGCACAGCCCTGGGCAACCCTCCAGGGCAAGAAATTGTTCCTCAGGGGCAACCTCAACCTCCCCTGGGGCAACTTGAGGCTGTTTCCTCTTGTCCTGGCCCTTGTTCCTTGGGAGCAGAGCCCTACCCCCCCCTGGCTCCAGGCTCCTGTCAGGAGCTGTGCAGAGCCAGTGCGCCGCCCCACACTTGGGCTCTAGACCCTTCCCCAGCAGCTCCGTTGCCCTTCTCTGGCCACGCTCCAGCCCCTCAAGGTCCTTCTTGGAGTGAGTGGCCCAAAACTCCAGTATTTGAGGTGCACCCTCACCAGTAAACCCTCCCCCTTCTGCTCCCCAGGCAACATCTGCTGCCCCAGACCAAGGGGACACAGGAGCTTTGCTCTGAGGCACAGCAGCAGCTCTGATGTCCTCTGACTTTTCCTCCCCCCTGAGCTGGAGCCTCCTCCCAGCCCCTGGACGGCTGCAGGGGGGAGCTGAGCTGCTGAGGGGTGAGCACTGGGCACTGCTCCTTTGCTTCTGCTCGTGCATTAGTATTGTTTATTAATTAGATAATATACACAAGTTCACACAGAACTCATTTCAAATCCCAGTAAATTTGCTGGGCAAATATTAATAGCTCTGAACGTGGAGAGGCCGATGGAACCACGAGCAGCTTTGCTTTATTAAGAACAAATCATCCTTGACAAACTTAATTACATTTTTTGAGAGGATTGCTAAATTAGGGGATGAAGTGAAGGCGGTGGACGTTCATCTATCTTGGTTTTTGGTGAAGTGTTCACCACGGGCAAGGGTGAGGCACTGGAAAATGTTGTGTAGAGCTGGTGGGGTCTTGACTGTGGTCAGAGGGAGGGTGGGGTCAGTGCAGGACCGTGCTGGTGATGGATGGATGGGAGGGATGGGATGGATGGGATGGATGGGAGCTCTGCAGCTGGCCTGGGGCTGAGCTGCTTGGCTGAGCTGCCTGGTGGTGGCTTCTCCTTCGACCCACGAGCGGGTCATGAGCACCCAGATGTGGGGTCAAAGGTGGTGCAGAGGTGGTTGAGTGGAGGGGTTGTGCTGGGTGTGGTGATGCTGGAGTGGGGCAGAGCTGGACCTGTCACCTACCACCCTGATTTACCCTAAAACTGCAGAGCCTGAGCAGGGGTCCTGTCCCCCAGAGAGCCACAAGCTGGCTAAACATCCAAGGGCTGTGCTGTAGCTTGGTGGAGTTCTGGATGGATGGGTGCAATGCTTGGCAGCTCCAGGACCTGCTGCAACTCTCAGGAGTTTCTCTCTCTCCAGTGCTACCAGATGCAAGCAGGGGAAGATCCTGGTGGATTTTTTTGTTGTTTCTTTCTCTCCAGTAGTCAGCTAGGGCATAGATAGAATAAATCATCAGCTTTGTATTTTCTATGGCTTCAAGCTCATCTCA
>NW_008604274.1:0-2944 GCF_000691845.1 Merops nubicus | reverse complement strand
CTTCCCACCCAAACCAGTCTGGGATTGAGCCTGTCCTTGGGGGCTGTCAGGCAGGCAAGGAGGGAAACCAAACCCTGAGCCAGACGGCTGACAGAGCAGGGTGAGCTCTGGCTCCGTGTGTCAGCAGCTTCACCAGGATGCTGCTGTGTTTCAGGCCAAGGGAACACGCTTTGCACAGAGACTGGATGTCACTTGCTGCCTGACACTAGTGTTAGAGAGAAAATCCTGTTGTGGCAAAGACACAGAAGCTGGAATTGCTTGGTTACGATGGTGCCTTTAATGAAGTGGGCCCATCTTTAAAAGGTATTTTTTCTTAACCCCACAGCAGTTCCTCGGTCAGGGAGGTGTTGGCAACCTGTGGCAGCTTCTGATAGACTGAGTCCCAGAAGTTCACAAACTGAGATCTCAGATTCTGCTTCACAGAGTTCTTGTTTATCTTGTTGTTGATTTCCAGGTAGTAACTTCCATCATTGCTATAGGGCGGCCAGTTAACGGGCACCTTTGAATTTCCTTTGTTGGGATCACTGGGAAAAAAGGAGATGTAGAAGTTCAGTTTTATCAGAGTAGCTTGTGGCTGCAGCAAGGTTTGTGGTGTTTGGCAGGGACCCCGTCTGCTCAAGTGAGGCTTTAAGTAAGTGCAAACAGAGGGTTTGACATTGGGACAAGCGATAGTAACTCTGCCTGGCAGGAGGAACTTGCTGACTGGATTCTCCTCCCTCAGTCCAAATTAGCATCATCCTTGGCTGCACACAGGGGCTTAACTCCTGTCTGAACATCAGGATTCAGAGACAAACCTCATTGTTAAGTTTTAGCAGAGTTCACAAGTTCTGAAAATGCTTCTGCTGTCCCCAGATGTCCTCTGGATGAGGAGGACCCAGAGTGAACTCCACCACTGGGAGACACAGAGCCAGACTCACAACAGAAGCAGACAGAGGACACCCCACATTTGGGAATTGCTCCTGAGAAGTTAATAGGTAAAAGCAGCAGGTTGGAGAGCTGCAGCAAGCCCCAGATGTGAACTGGAATCACTCACCCTGTCCTGGCAAAGTTGGTCCAATAAGCAATCATGGCTTTTGAGACAGTCCTGTCCTTGGGCCGGTAGCCCAGGGGGGTGGTGAAGGGCTTCCCAAACACATACTGCAGGTCATCAGCATGGTCTGCCCCTACCCAGCTTGGGTAGATGGGCATTCGGGAGGGCTGGGAGAACAAGTAGCTGTATGTCTTGGCATTCCTGGGGAAATAAAATAAACTTGCTAAGCAGCTGTGGGTGGAGAGCAGAGAAAGGGGTGCAGATTCATAACCATGCTCCAAATACTGGCAGAGCCAGAGATTCAGCCTTGGAAGATGCTCCCGTGCATCCAAGATATGGTCTCAGGAGAAAACATCCTTCTATATGGTAATTTATAACTTCCATTTCTGATTCTCACCCTAAACCTCCTATCATCCAGCTGCCATGTCTTGTGACAGCAGACGTTGCTAAGATGAAGTCTGAAGTGTTTTGGAAGCAGAAAGCTTTAATGGGAATTTATAATTTATGTAAGCATGCATTCAGCACCAAAAAACCTGGCTCCTTCAGCCCTCGAACCCACTCCTCAGCCCCTTGTGCTGGAAACAGAGTGTTTTGGCCCCTGGGTGGGCTTTGGGCTCCTGCCAGGGCCAAGCTACTCACTGGGCATTTTTGAGGTGCAGATTCAGGGCCCACTGTGTGGGAACCAGGAAGATGTAGTCAGTAATCAGGTCCACCACTGTCTTCTTCATGACCTCCTGGGATGGTTTCTCCTCCCACGCTTCTGTGTAGATATTGTAGGTCAGGTTGGCTCCACGCTCACCTCTGTCCACAGTAAGTCCTTTGATCAAATTATAGATGTCCTGCCTGAAAAGACAATTAGTATCAACTAATTACAAACTGACAGCTTCAAGTGGGGCAGGGCCCACAGAAAGAGATCCCAGCTCCTGTTGATGCTCACATCCAACCCTGTGGTTCACAACAGTCTGGTGGAGTGAAAGCCAGTGATTTCATTCCAGGTCTTAGACAGTGGGTTTGTGTTTCCCAGCTTTCTCAGCAGAACAACTTGGGGCCAGATTTTGTCTGCAAAGAGGAGTCTTACAGGGCAGGCACCCAACATGTCTGGCATGTACCTGCTCTGGACAGAGAGCCACAGGGCTGCCAAGCTTATAGCTGGTGCTGAGTTCAGGAGCACCTTGAAGTTACATGAGGAAGCTTCCCCACTAGCTGGTCCTTTCTCTCAAAGGTTCTGGACTTGCTTGCATATATCCCAGGCACCCTGATGTGGAGCAACATCCTGTTAGGAAGGTAGTGCTCTCTCCACTCAGGTCTAAGTTCTTGGAGTTTGGGGGCTACATTGAAGATAAAGTTCCTCCTGTTAAAGGTTTTAAGGGCATGCATCACTTACGCATTGACTTTCACAAGTGGGCGGTTGATAGAAGGTAAATCAATGCCAGCAAAGAAGTGTCCATCCATGTTATTGACCCCAGCAAGATAGTCAATGTCAGCAGCGTTGGCAAAGAGCTTCTCTGGTACGTCTGGGAGGAAGTCTCCATCGATGACAGGAGTGAGGGCAAGTGTGTGAACCAGGGGAACTGCAGCAAGACACAAAAACTGAGCAGGTTAGGAGCTGAGAAAAGACAGATCTGTGTCCTGGCATATCCCATGGCTCAAGGAACTGTGGAAGGAACAGGCTGAGATGAATGGGAGCTTGGGTGGTGGCTTCTGTGTGCCCACAGGCTCATGTGCAGTAAAACTCGTGTGTGTAGGTGGGGTGGTGGAACAAGAGATCAGCCAGTCAAGCACCAGCAGACAGCATCAACAGTTCCTCCTCTCCTTCCCCAAAAAGCCCAGACAAAGGTAGGCAAAAGCAGAACTTTTCCTCCCCACCCCATCTAGTTGCCCTCGCTTCTTGCCAGTGCAGCTGCACAGTGGTGG
>NW_008604273.1:1803-4794 GCF_000691845.1 Merops nubicus | reverse complement strand
CCGGGATAGGGCTGAGGGGCAAAGGGGGCCTCGGGAAGGGAGAGACACTCCGGATCGTTGTTGTTCCGTGGAGGTTTGGGGGCTTTTTCTTGAAAAAGAAAGAGGCGTGGAAGAAAGAGGAAAGAAAGGGAAGTTAACAGGTAAAGTCAATGAACCTCCTCCTAATCCGGCTCCCAAAGATCTCAGCCATACCGCAGTCGAGGTCAAGAAAAGTTCACCGTGATGGGCTACCATTGACTTTCTGGAAAGATTTTCGAAAAATAATAGATTGCTGAAAAGCGAAACACACGATTGGCAGGCGGCGGTGGGGTGGGTGGCGTGGTGTGCGTCTGTGGATGAGGGTGAGGAGCTAAATGAACCCAGTGATCTGCAGAAGCTAAAACGTGCATGATTTCACAGGGGCACCCGAGATGGGACCTCGAAAGTCCTGCAGCTGCGGGAAGTCGGAGGCGAATCAAAGTGGGCTGAGACAAATAAAAAGTGACTCAAGGTGTAAGAACTAACCGTGAAGGCAGAGGAAAGTGTGGTAAAGAGCGATTTTGGAGGTAGGAGTTTGAACTGTGGCATAATCCTGATTATAAAAAAAAAAAAAAAATGTACTGTTTACACCCCACACTTTGCCTTGCAAGCAAAACAAAAAGAAAATTTCCCGTGGATTTTACTACGGGGTCATGGTGATGTAATCCCGCAGCCACATTTTAACAGGCAGATTGCTTTCTTCATTAAATACGACACATTTCCTTGAAGGATAATTCAAGATAAAATGCCCCTTCAAACATGCAAATTTTTTCATCCTGTTCCGTGATATCCTCAGCCCGTCCGTGGGGAGTTTTGCCTGCAAATGTAGCCTGTGTGCTTTCTGTACACAATGGCATCATCCAAAAATACTTGAACTCAGAGCACAAACAAACAAACATTGAATAAAGTTACAAACAAGATTAAGGTTCAAGTTATTTGTCCCTGTAGCAAGGCGTCAATTGTTCTAACAGATGTAGGGACGCTAAGAGGATTTAAACCACGCGAATTTAATAAACCAGATTAGCAATAGGTGCTTTCGACAAAGGCTAGGAACCGTAAAGTAAATCTATCCTAAATTACCCACCAGACCGGAGCATCGCCTACAAGGAGTGCAGAAAATTTCCGAAGAGGTCCAATAGGATTTCGTGCAAGCATGGCTTGTTCCTCCCCACCCCCCTCCAAAACTTTCTATTTGCATTAAATCTTGCGCTAGGCACACACGCGCGTACAAAACAGCGGTTTAAGAACCCCGGTGGGATATATCCTTGAAATCTGAAATATTACCTGTTGTGCCATCCGCTTTTGCAAGGCTGTAGGAAAAGAGAGAGAGAGGGAGCGAGCGAGCGAGAGAGGCATGTCTCAAAGCCAGCAAAGGACTAAGATGCCACACTTCGGAAAGGCTGATTGAAAACAGACTCTTCTTAAGTTTTAGAGGATTTTCTCTCTCACTCCCTCCAAGGGCTAAGAAGCCGATTTGGGAGTTTGAAGGGAATAGGTTTCAGCGTCCATATTTGTTCTGGTGCACTTGTAAAATGCGATTTGAAGAGGATCTTTAGCCCTCTGATTGTCTTTGTATTGTTTTTCTTGAAACGGATCTTTTGCCCTTAATGAATCCCCACACAGCTGGACAGCTCCTGCTCGGACACTGAGAGCGCTAACCCCAAACTGACCCCAATTTGACACCACAAGATGAAATTTTACCGCCTGTTAAAACCATTTCCAGCCTCGGCAAAAGGAGCTGGCTGTTGACTGAGATGCACTTCCATACCGGACACCTCATTTCTCTTTGGACTTTGAGCCGATCTAAAAAAAAAAAAAACAACACCAAACCAACCCAAACAACCAAAACGGGTAGGGGGGGTATCGGCGGACGGACGGGAGACCCAAACACACTCTTCGATTCGTCTCTCACTTTTTCTGGAAACAGCCTTCGCTGTGAAAGCGATGTACGAGAAATGGAAATTAGCTAATTTAATTTACTCGAATTACTATGTTTTACAAGAAATGTGTCACGATGCTGGAGAAAAAAAAAAAAAAAACAAACCAGTAAATAAAAAATGACCTAAGAATATGGAAGCCCCCACCCCCTGTCTGCACGCATCCCATTTTCTTCCGAGTTCCCAACAGCATCTTTGTTAATAGCTGAGTACTTTCACTTAAGGGCGCTAAATTGAGATTCCTTTTTAATGGCTAAACTGTAGCGCTTTATAAACCATGTTCCCTGTGTGCTTTAATCCACTGGGACAGTGAAGAGGAAAAAGGCTGCTTCAACTCTTTTTTAAGGGGAAAAAAAGACACAAGACGAACATGAAAGCCCTTCATTTACCATATGAATTTTCACTTTCTATCAAGTTAAAATAATTTTTAAAAGTTGGTCCCTGTCCCAGATTACACACATGCACAGCAGGGTGAGCCAACGCAGGGGGTTAATCACTTTAGGAGAGGGGAAAAAAAGAAAAAAAAAAAGAACAAGCGAAAGGAGCAATGGAGCAGCATTGAGCACTGCAAAAATCTTTGGCTGCTTTTTTGCAGCTTTGGTTTTAGATTGCTTTCTAACAATTTCTTAGTCAAGAAAACCAAGCTCTACAGCCATTTATGTGAAAAACAGAATTATGAAAAAAAATCATATCCAAAATTATAACTGAAGCAATGAAGTACTCTCTTCTATGGGAGCCAAGTAATCTAAAAACTTCTTTTTCAGAAGAAAACTGATAAACTTCTCCCACAGCTTCAGGTCTAAACAAATACATAGAGCCTTTAATGGAGCTAGATTTCTTTTGCACGGCCACATTACAGGGAAAGACCTCTTCTTTGGTGATACTGAAACTATTTGAAAATAGACACACTTGTATATCTCAAGAGGCAAGGCTGCGGGTTTGCATTGCCTCTATTAAAAAAAATAAAAAAAAAAAGTTGGGAACCTACAAATATTAAAAAAAAAAAAAAAAAGTCCCTAAACTTGCTCTATGGGGC
>NW_008604273.1:1333-1700 GCF_000691845.1 Merops nubicus | reverse complement strand
GTGGGGGAGGGAGTGTAGGAGAAAAACCCAAATAGAATTCACCGATAACTAGATGTCTTTAAAAAATCTGTTAGAAAACTACAGCTGTAAAAGTAAGAAAGGATTTGCATAACCTACTGCTCTGTAGGTCTCCGCGCACCCAAAGGATTAGCCAAGCATTCATTACCATGAATATCTTGAATTACGCTACCGATTTATACGACAGAGTATAAAATACTGCACAAGAAGACTGGCTTTTTCCCTGCGAAATGAATCGACTTAACCACTGCTTGAAAGAGATCTACATACTAAGGGCTTTTTTACTCACCTCTCTTTACAGTCCCGTGAAAGTCAGTCACAGCGATTCGGTTGCTCTTAGGACTAGCTT
>NW_008604273.1:0-1084 GCF_000691845.1 Merops nubicus | reverse complement strand
ATGCCCACTGGCGTTTGTCAGCCCTCCACACTATCTTTCTTTATATGTGAGGGCTGATTTCCCGCAGACATCATTGTTATGATGGCTCATTTAATCAAACTGTTTAATTGCTCCGGTAATCACTATCATCATCACAGGTACTCAATCATTCATCATTTTGGAGGGGTTTATTGACCTCTGGAGCTCATTCCCTACGCCTATTAAAATCAGGCCAAATATCTATAGCTACCCCTTGAGTAATTTTCTCAGAGTTTCGAAAAAAAGAAAAAAAAAATCTTTAAATCATCGTCATCATCACGAAAAGCAAAGCAAAACAAAACCTAACTGAATAAATCGTATTTTTTCTGCCGTGTATATTTAAAAACCATCTATGTATGAGGCCACATTCAAAACGGGGTACATAATCATTGATAAATCCCAGTATTAACGGGATGGTCTGTTTTAGATTTTATGTGCAGGGGACCGGGAACGAGGGTGGGGGGTTGGGGAGAACAAAACTGCAGCGATCGATAGTTTGACCATCGCTCCTCCCCTAAACTTCAAACATCCCTCATGATTGATGATCCCGGGTAGCTCTGGTAATTGACTGTTCTGAGGTAAGGCATGGTTTAGCTCCAGCAAAGTGATTGGGCGAGAGAAACACACCAAAATTAACGTGTGCGTGTATGTGTGTGCGTGAGTGTGTGTGTGTGCGCGCATTTGGAAAAGTTCATTCGGTGCTCAAGGGTGGGGGGTGCATCATCTCACTTAATTTGCTAAATAACCCCACTGTAATTAGCACTACCATTAGAAGGCATTACCGAGCTAATACTTCAGCACACATCCCACAAGCGCGACGTCGATACACGGCAAAGTCCGGCAACGTACACACGTAAATACAGCGCTCACCGCCGGATCCGCTCAACATGCACATGCAAGCAAAAATCTACATAACATCTGGATCTCTCCTACAAAAGGCTGAGCATGACTTTGTTTTTAAGCCCTTTTCAAAGCCTGGCAGCCTAATCGCAAAACTAAAAGGGATTTCCCCCTCTTCTCTCCTCCCCCCCTCACCCCTCCCGCCTCTCCCCTCAAGACATCCACA
>NW_008604272.1:0-975 GCF_000691845.1 Merops nubicus | reverse complement strand
AAAAAAAAAAAAAATCACCCTAAAAATAATAACAACAAAAAATAAAAGGGCTGGGAGAGCAAGCATGACTTTCTGTGCCAGTATCCTCACAGGTTGATACATCTCACATCTGTGGGAGTGCTGGCCTGGTCCCATTCATCCACTGTCTTGGAAGGATTGCTTTGCTGCTGCTGCTGCCGGCCTTGCCTAAGGCTGTTTACTAGCGCTGCCTCCATCTGTTCTTGACAAGCTTTAAGGCAGTCCTAGACAAGAGAAAGCAAGTTCATCTGTCAGTGGAGAGAGACAGTTCTTGTTTTCCTTACTGAGACAGTAGAAGTTGGAAGAGCATCAATCTAGTATTCCCAAGGAGGGTCTGCTGTGACAGAAAATGACCTTGAATTCTCACAGGTAATCACTGTGTACAAACTGCCTGGGTTAAAAAAAGCTAATGCCATATTAGACTGTCATTATTAGAGTCTCCAAATCTTAATATTTTACCTGTTCTTGCTCTTTTGTGTGGTCTTCTTGAGGAGGAAACCAAAGTGTTGCAAAAAACAAAGGGCGTCTGCTGTGACAGAAAATGACCTTGAATTCTCACAGGTAATCACTGTGTACAAACTGCCTGGGTTAAAAAAAGCTAATGCCATATTAGACTGTCATTATTAGAGTCTCCAAATCTTAATATTTTACCTGTTCTTGCTCTTTTGTGTGGTCTTCTTGAGGAGGAAACCAAAGTGTTGCAAAAAACAAAGGGCGGGGTGTATGAATTTCTGCATTCTCCTGTGAAGGGTTAAGTGACTTGGGTGGGTGTTCACTAGAGAACAGATGCATTTTTCTCCCAAAATAACCAACATGGGGTATACCAACATCACACAGACAGAGGCACAGGAGGAGGTATAGGCTAAGCTGCCACACCTTCATTCTGAGAGCAGAATAGTTTAATAGCCCCAGGAACAGTTATTAGCAACAATCCATAGCAGACGTTAAAGCAAGGAC
>NW_008604271.1:0-2263 GCF_000691845.1 Merops nubicus | reverse complement strand
GGCTGTGGGAGAACCCCAAGGTGGAAGGGGCTCGTATCCTTCACGTCCAGCAGGAGGGGGAGCTTGATGCTACTTCCAGGCCTGTCCATTTATCATCAGCTCACTAAAAACAAGCGAGCTGATGCCTGTATGCCTCTTAACTGGTAAGAAAATGTAATTAACATGTTTAAAAATTAAAAGTGTGTTAATTGTCAGAGAACAATTTAAGAGGTTAAAATTGACCAAGGGCTTACAGCCCCTAGGGTTTAGAACGTGGGGAGTAATAACCTGCAGCTGAACACCATTCCTCCATACAGCTGAGTGGCACGGAGGATCATCCAGACTCCCAGGTCTGATCCACTGTGCTTCTTATGCTGAGGTGTCTGCCAAACACCACCAAGTGTGGGAGCAGGAGCACCACCCCTGCCTCAGAAGGGAGGTGCTATCACCAGCAGTCAGCACAGAAACTTAGAAATACTGAGTGGAGAAAAACCAACTTGGTATGGCAAGATCCAATCCTCTTTTTTGGGAAGTATCTGAACACTTTCTTGGAATAGTTGTTTGGAATTCTGACACACAGTGCTCCAATCCAGTTGGCTTTCATTATCTGAAGGGTCACATGCATGCTGCATTCTCTCCTCACTGGAATCTTGGCCTCCTGACTTACCCAAATCTTTATCTCATCATTAACTATATTCATCAGTATTTTGAAACCAAATTCTGTCCTTCCAGCCCATTTTGAATGTAGCTGGGATGTCTGTGATATCATTGTCTCCAGGTGTAAACTCTAGGAAATCTTCATGGCTTAAATGGACCCAAAACTTGCAATCTAGTCAATTAACAAAAAAAAGCAGGTTCATATACAGAATTAGTCCTGGATGCATTTGCAGATTTGCATGGTACACAGGGTTTAAATCACCCTCCCTTGCCTGCTGCTGTAGAACACCACCAGGGAGAAGAGAACGTGAGTGACCACGAGCACAGCAGCACAGGCAGCACGTCAGGCACCCTCACTGCACACAGATCCACCACATACATCCCAGGTATCTGTCATCCCAGTGGCGACTTGGAATAGAGGCAGATAAAACTACACAGCTTTTGTTTACTAAATTTTCGGTGTCCCTTGAAGTCTCTTTGAGTTTTTGCTATTCAGATAATTTTACACGTGGAATTACTTATTGCCTCAAATCAGCATTTCAGAAAACTTCATGGCCCACGTTAGATGTTGTGTTATGCTGTTAATTCTGCCAACGCTGGAGGTGACTTTGGTCACTGGTCTTTGCCAGTGCCACATGTGGCTGTTCCCTGCACCAGCAGCTGCTTCTGGTTCGTGTCGGGGGCTATGGGGGCTTGGCCCCCTGCCAGCTCCCCTTTGGCATCTACCTAGCAGAACATTTTGCAGAGCACCCGGGGAAGGACTGCTGCCACTGATACTCAAACCACTGAAGACCCTAAGAATTGCAAAATCAAAACCTGAGGGGGTAGCTTGGCTTCTGAAGTACACAGTTGCTTGACTGTGTTTGTCAAACGGCAACCGAGGCAGGCTGCAGCCTGTGCTTCCAGGACTCTGTACCCTCGTCTGTTGGTTGCTTCTTGTGAGCATGTGGCTTAAACTATCAGTGGTCAAAGCCTCGGTTTACTATTAGGAACACTGACTAAAACAAGGATATTTTAGATTTATCTAAGCAGCATGGCTAGCAGATTATGAAGACATTCTACTCCAAGCACAAAGCAGGTTCATGCTGCCACAGAGTGCACACCAGTAAGGTGCACAGGGCCACGCTGAGTTCCTGGGTCTCTGGTCATAGTTAGGTAACTGCAACAAACCCTAACCCTAACGCTTCTTTCAAATCTGTGACTCTAGGTCGGTGGGATAAGGCTACTTACTAAAAATAGTACTGTTTCAGGAGCAGATTCCACACCAGCCAGGACCTGCCATGCCAGCGTTATCTGTGTGGTGAGAACAAGTGCAGCAGGCACAGATAGAAGCAGCAGAACTCCACCATAGGACTTCTCTTGGCAGTTGCTCCAGTTTGGTTAGAACAAAGCCAGCACAAGCTCCTTCTCGGCTGTCCGGAGCAGGAAGCTGTGCCGCACCTCATGGCAGTGCCCCAGCTCACTGCTCCCTCCAGCGCTCCACAACCACCGGCCCAAGTATCGGCGTCTCTCGGCCCGGGAGCGCCAGCGACGGGGCCGGGTCGGGAGGCGCCCTCCGAGCTACACTGCGCAGAGACCTCTATCTGCTCTGCCTTTTCCTCCTCTTCCTAGCCCCTCCAGCAGTACT
>NW_008604270.1:1335-1657 GCF_000691845.1 Merops nubicus | reverse complement strand
CATAGGTGGCTCTATAGGGCCCCCCAGACCTATAGATGGGTCTGTAGAGGCCCCATAGACCTAATATGGGTCTGTAGAGACCCTATAGATCTACTTATGGGTCTATAGAGGCCCCAGAGATGGGTTTATATAGGACCTATAGATTAATGTATGGGTCTATAGAAGTCCCATAGGCCTATATGTGGGTCTACAGAGGCCCTATAGACCTATATATGGGTCTATAGAAGCCCTGGAGGCTCCTATATGGGACTCCCTAAGCCCCACAGACCCATATATGGGTCTAGAGAGCACCTATAGACCTATATAGGGGTCCATAGAAGCC
>NW_008604270.1:0-1292 GCF_000691845.1 Merops nubicus | reverse complement strand
TAGAGAGGGCCCATAGACCAATATATGGGTCTATAGAGGCCCTATAGATCCATATATGGGTCCATAGAAGCCCTATAGAGCCATATATGGGTCTAGAGAGGGCCTATAGACCTATATATGGATCTATATAGGCCCTAGAGAGCTATATATGGGTCTATAGAGGCCATGTAGACCTAGATATGGGTCTATATAGACCCTATAGGCACATATATGGGTCTATATAGGACCCATAGACTAATATATGGGTCTACAGAGGCCCTATAGATCTACATATGGGTCTATACAGACCCTCTAGACCTATATATGGGTCTATAGAGGCCCCATAGACCAATAACAAGAATAAGAGAAATAGAAATAAGAGAAAGAAAATGTAAATAGAAATAGAAATAATGGGAAGCATGGAAAGGATGGAAATGGAAATGTTGGAAATAATAGAAATAGAAAGAATAGAAAGAAATAGAAATAAAAGGGAAATAAGGAAAATTAAATAGAAATAGAAAAAAGTGAAAGGGAAAAAAGAGACAAAAAAGAGAAAGGAAAAAAAGAGGAAAAAGGAAATTAAAAAGAAAAAAAGGAGGAAAAGGAGGAAAAGGAGGAAAAGGAGGAAAAGGAGGAAAAAGGAGGAAAAAGGAGGAAAAAGGAGGAAAAAGGAGGAAAAAGGAGGAAAAAGGAGGAAAAAGGAGGAAAAAGGAGGAAAAAGGAGAAAAGGAGGAAAAGGAAAGAATTGAAATAGAAAGAATTGAAATAGAAAAGGAGGAAAAGGAGGAAAAGGAGGAAAAGGAGGAAAAGGAGGAAAAGGAGGAAAAGGAGGAAAAGGAGGAAAAGGAGGAAAAGGAGGAAAAGGAGGAAAAGGAGGAAAGAAAGAAAAAGGAGGAAAAGGAGGAAAAGGAGGAAAAGGAGGAAAAGGAGGAAAAGGGAAATAGAAATAATAGAAATAATGGAAATAAGAGAAACAGAAATCGAAAGAATGAAAAATAATAGAAAGAAATAGAAATAATGGAAACAGAGAACAAGTAGAAAGGAACTAATAAGATAATAAATAAACAAAACTCATGGAAATAATAGAAACAAATAGAAATAACAGAAATAAAGAGGAATAATGGAAAGAACAGAAGTAAATTGGAAGAAGAATCAAATACTCTCAATAATTCACCACCAAAATCTGCCCTAAATCTACTGGGGGGGGTAAATATTTGGGGCCCCATTTCAAGGTGAGTTTTGGGGCCAAATTCTTGGAAACCCCCTGGACTGGGGGAGGGGACCGATGACATCAAGTGACATCAAGTGACATC
>NW_008604269.1:0-17605 GCF_000691845.1 Merops nubicus | reverse complement strand
AAAGAAAAGAAAAAGAAAAGAAAAGAAGAAAATACCAAATCCCTCCCAGCTTTCTTTCTGCAAGGAGTGATGAGTATAAGAACGGTTTGTCCAAAAGCAAAGCATGTGTTTGCCATCTTAGCTCCTGATATGGAAACCATATGCTTAAATATACCACCAAACATACTCTATATAACACTCTTTTTTATTAAAGGTGTTTTCATAAAAGCTATCCACCTTCCATCCACCGGTGACTCCCAAAGAGGTCACATATTCCTCATTGCAACTATCAATACATATTTGGGGTAAATTAAACTCCAAATAGACTGTTTCTGATTATTATTGCAAAAGGCCGTCTTATTTTCCCTCGCTGATAAATTAAAAGAACTGTAATGGGTCATTTCTGCAACCTGTAAAAGGGCAATACCATCTGTGACTCATTTTGTGTCACTTTAAAGAAAATTTATTTGATTAATTTGGGCAGAGTATAGAAAGAATATAGATTTATTCTTTTTTAACTCTACTGCTAAAGAAAAAGAGGCAGAAGAAGAAGAAAACCCTGACCCAGAATAAACATTTTGGGAATGAAAAATGCCTAAAGTGTTATTAGAAGCGCAGAGGCTGCTGCCTTGCCTCTGAAGTAGCTGGGTTTGCCCTGCCAGCTAGAAGACCTGAACAGGAGATGGCTCTAACAGGGCCCTTGTCATGGAAGGTTGAGTAGGCCAGAAACAAAACATGAAAAAAACGCAGAACTGAGGTTTAGGCTGCTCCACAGCTCCTCTCTTTGGAGTCAATAGGAGCCAACTAGCCATCCCAATGGACTGACACTTGCAAAGATGCACGCAGGATGATTCCCTTCAGGCTGCACAGCCAGGAACAGCATCTTTTGTCAAATGGGCTGTTAGTTAATGCAGCACCTGAAAACACCAATGAAGAAGAGTAAGGCAAAAGGAGAGGAGAAAGAATGGCAGTTTCCCAGCCTTCAAACCAGGGGTGATGGTGGCAACCATAACATCATCACCTTTGTCTGGTCTGACAAGCAGGAAGCAGAGAAAAGATCAAAAGCAAGTGGAAATCAAAAGGACTTAGATATTGAAATTCTTCTGTTTTGCCACAGGCTGTCACCCTAGCTCCACGTATCACTCAGCCAGACAGGAATCCTCCGTGCAGAGCAAAGAGAAACAGCTCTAGAAGTCCAGAAGTTTGCTCCTCCTGAAATTTAATTGGCCTGCAGGTTATCCACAACCTCAACTCCCCTGCTTGCAATTCAGGAATAATATGAAATAGCAACGATAATAAATGCTAATAGATTAATCTTTATAAGCGATGCCAAATTCTACAGGGCCTGGGCTTGGCAGGAGTGGTCTGCTTCAGATGTGGAGTATCTAATGACATCTTTACTCTTGCAGGGTTTGCACATGGCAGACAGAGATGTCGTTTGCACTTTGACACAGGCTAAGTTACTTAAAACTGTTGATATAACCAGAGGCTCGGCCTGGGCCCTGGCCAAACCTTGTCTGAATGAAAGGATGAATTTTACCTTAACGTCTCTGGGCTGCTTTTCACTAACCCTGGGAAGAGGCAGGAGACAGGCAGTGTTCCCACCCTCTCAGCTGAAGAATGAAGCCTCAGGGCTCGTCTACAGAAATTGTGAAGGATCTCTTCATTGACTTAGTGAGCCATACAGCAGGACCTTGGCAATCCTGGTGCTCTGCTTGCTTATTTGTAGTTCATGACTCCATACCATTCCTTGTTCCTCTCTTCTGGGCTATCCTAGAGTCACCCACTCTGGTTTATAGAGGTTGGAGTCTGAGATCTCTGGTCAGTTCTCAAATCCATGGAGAAGCATGTTGAAGTGCTTAACCCCTCTGCAATCAATAGGTATTATATACCTCTACTGCTCCAAGGATCTGGGCCAAATAGAGCTGGGTACCTCTGAGGATCTGTATCATTCTTACAAGCTGTGACTCATCTGATTCCCTCTTTGTCACCAGTAACATCAACCCTGAGAAAATCCCGTGGAAAGTTCTCCATCATGCATATCTAGCATGTGCCATCTCTTCCTCTGCTGAACTCTTCATGGTTTGGTTGAACTGGATCCCTAAAGATACCCAAGTGGCTCACTCCACTTTGAAGATCTTGGATGAAACCATCCTTTCCAGATGGAAAGAGAATGAGGATAGTGCCAGTTTTGTGACTTGCTGTGAAAAACATAGATGGACCTTCAAGCTGTAAATAAGAACAAAATGTGTGAATTTTTTCAGGGCATTTTGGAACAAAGAAATAAGGGTATCTAAAATGAAATAATGATTTGTTCTTCTGGGAAAAGGGCAGAAACCTGAGAAACACTTCTCAGGATATTTTATAGTTGGAGATATATTTTGTTGAAATACTGACCATCAAATATGTTGGTTCTCCTGTTTAACAGTAGCTTAATTTGTGCCTAGTTTATTAACAGCCAGAGCCATCCTAACTTATCCACATAGCCTTATTTGATTTAATGGTCAAATCTGGACAAATCTCTGGCCTTGCTGTAGTTTAGCCAAAGAGAGAGTTGATGATTCCATTACAGCCTTCAGTTCCTTTTGCCAGAGAGGAACTTTGGTGTCAGGCCTGAAGCTGCTCAAACCATTCAGCTGTTTTTCATACACAAGCTATTCAGGTTTGTTTTGTTTTCCTGACTGATTCTTTACTCTGAATTGGTCTGGTTTTGTCAAGTGGAAATTGGGGGTAAGAGCTGAGATTATTATTGGATGTGTTTCTCTAAACCTGATATTAAAAAAGGGAGAAAACAATATTTTTCATAGCACTCAGCCTATTAGGCTTATCCAAAGTAGCCCTGAAGTTATAAAAAAAAATAATAAATTAAATATTAATTTATGGTAAACTATTTTCATGTAGGAACTACATATGGTTAAGTATATACAGAGTACCAATATAGGCTCCTGACCTGCAAGACGACTAGGATGTGTATTTCTTGGTGCCATTGCATCACACCACATGCAGGGAAACCTCCTGTCTAGCTTTTGCCCAGTGCAGTTGCCTTTCCAGTGGAAGATTACCGATATATGAATTTGCAAGTGGCATAGTGACTTAGAGAACTAAGTTTTAATTTTTCCTTCCTCTTCACCTCTCTCTTCCTTCTTCTGTTTGCTTTATTTTGTTTTCTGCCCTGTGAGCCTTCAGTCAAATATCCCACATACGCACTCATCACTTGGACAGCTTTAAGCACAATACACGGGCATGTCTGGGCGCTGCGTTAATAGATCTTGTTGTTGTCTCTCTGAAGATTATCCTCTGTTACTGTAATTCATAACTCCAGCCCTTTGTGTACATGCTTCCATTCTGAAACTGTAATATCACTGCTAATTAAACAGTGTTTTAAGAAGTCGGCTGATAGCTCCTCGCAGCATCTAGGAATTAACCTCACCTGGGAGCAAGCTGCTGGTTGAGGCTCAAGTGAAGCTTAGATAAAGGCGGGGAAAGGAAAAGACATCAAAGAACTAGTCACCACCAAAACCTCATCCTCCACAAATTCTAGGTGTGGAAATGTTTTTCAGCCATAGGGATCCTCCCTCCACTGGATTTCCAAATAACTATAATCATCAGAATTCCCTCTTTCACCTCCTCCTAGCCTGATTATCTCATCTTTCTCATTTGAACTTGCTTGTTATGAACAATACATTCATGTCCTCCATGCTTGATCCCAAAAAAAGCTTAATGTGGTGCAGATGGTGCTAATTTAGAAATGCAGGGCTTAGGAACAGCATTGTGTTGATGGTCTGCTTTCACCTATGAAAAAAAAAAAAAGGAGTTTTTTTTCTGATCTAAAAGGTCTCCTTGGGATTTGTTTCATGTGTCCTTTCCTGGAGCTCCCTCAGAGACCGTGGGTCAATACTGGTGTATGCAGAAGACGGAGTTGTCTTGGTAGCTGTTGAGTGCTTGAAATTCATGTCAGCTTTGGAAATCTAATGTTCAGCAGACTTCCCCTCAGTTTTTCCCCCCACAATTAAATATGCTTCTTAGCAGAAGGAATGGAATAAACACAGAAATCACAACCCAAATTAGGCTCTGTTTGAGGAGCCTCATGTCAAAACCCAGATACCAAAATCACTAATCATTCTGGCCATAACTTTTAGTTTGTTGACAGAGCATATATTCTGTGATAAAGAGTACAGTAAGGATACACAGCTGAGATAAGGAGATGATTTAGTTCTGAAACAGATAAGAAGGGTAAATTTCAAGGGCTACACAGGAAATTCATCCAGCTCTGAGGGTGGAACAAAATCACTCCTCAGTATTATTAATGCACCTTGATTCTTAATTCTCTCCTCTTTTTCTTTTTTATCCCCCACAATTCTTAATAACGTGTTTGCAAGCTTATTAAACTTACAAATCAAGACTTGGGGTTAAAGGCAACCCTGTCTAACTGCCTTATTATTTATAAAAAGATTATCATTAAACATCTTGCAGAAAAATTCTGAATCAGTGCAGAATCTGAAAGAAAGTGCAGAAAAAATGGCTAATGTGTCTACTTTTTAATTAAATGTAAATATAACTTGTAAGGCTTATGGGTTTTAAACAGGGAAAATTTACTCTGTGTAATTTCCTTTCTGGTTAACCTGATGGGCAGAAGTGTAAGTAGGGGTATTCAGAAGAATTTTGTAGCTACTAAGCCCATTACTGCCTCCAGATCCATTGCTGCAGATGACTTCGACGCATCCAAGGTTTCACCTGAAGCTCATCGTTTACAATGACAACATAGTGATTTCAAGCATTAAAATGAACTTTGTTAAACAACTGAGTTTACAGCTTGTTTGGGATGTCAGCAGATTTTTCATCTTTATTGCTGCAGACAGATAGCAAGGCTCTTATCCGTCCGTACCTCATCAGAAGGGCTCAAACACACAAAAGTGAATTCTCGGTTATTTTAATGTGAGAAGTAAATACAAACCAGTTACAAGTACAAAGGCAGGATAAATACGCCTGACAATACAGCAATACCTAAATTACTGCCAGCTTAGTATTAAAAGTTCTTTCGTGGTTTCTGGTTCAAAGAGTCCCATAAAAATCAGAGTTAATTTAAAACTTAGCCATCCATGGGAATAGTTCTTATTCGCACAATGCAGGCTCTCTTGTACAGGTCTGTTTATGCATTTCAGCTAAGGAACAATTTTCAGTTTCAGTTCAAGAAGGCACCCATATTCAGTCCAGAAAAGTAATTAAGCACGTGCTTAGCTATGTGCTTTTGATAGGCATGTGCCCATAACCTGTCATCATTTCACCTGTCACAGATTTTGGAGCCAGTTACGCCATTATTAGCATTTTTTTAAAGGCAACTAGTTCCTAACAAGACTGTGATACCAGATTATAGTAGAGCAAATGTTGTAAAACACTACTGATTTTCATAACAGGTCACGATCCAACCAGTATGAAGAATCCACTAAGCATTACTGCCTAGAGACACCTGAAAGTCCTGATCGACCTATGGAAATCCATGGAAAACTTTCCCTCATTTCATTAGGAGAGTCACCCACTGGTCCTTAACAGGCAAGAGGAAGGAAGGAAGATGTGCTACCAGCAGGCTGATGGTCCCCAACACTGCAGAGACACTGTAGGAGATTAAATGCAAAGGACCATCAGGCTGATCTACAGGTTTGCAGGCTGGTTGTCAGTGAGCATGGGGACCACCAGCACCCAAAGGACAATACCCTCCAGCATGGGAGGATTTCTCTGAACACTGCAGAGTTGCAGGAATGGAAGCGATTCTTCAATCAATGCTATCAGAAATAAAAGATGCTTTCACCAAACAGAGAGATCAAAGTAGCTGTTCCCAAGCCATATCCAGTCACACAATTATTGTGAAAAGGGACCTCCAGAGATCCCCAGTGCAAGCTCCTGCTCAAAGTAGGGTCAACACTGAGTTCAGACCACATTGCTCAGGGCTTTGCTAATCTGAGTCTTGAAAACCTCCAAGAATGGGGATTTCACAGCCTTTCTGGGCCATGCTCCACTGCCCAATTAGCCCAACACCTTTATGCCATGGGTGCCACCTGCTCCTCTTAAAGCAACAGGACAAATATTATCCCAGCTTTGAGGCAGTTTGGTCCCAGCTTTCAGTTGCCTGCTATTCTACAGCTGCCTGCTGTTACCATCTACTTCCCCAGCTTTTCTCAAAACTCTGCTGCTGCTGCTTCCACAGAGCTCCTAGGTCAGCCTCCAGAGCCCTCCTTAAGCCAAATAGTTCCTAAGCAGGAACTGCTGGCCCTTCCACTTCCCACACCAGCGAGACCTTTCCCGGTGTGCTGGCTAACAGACACTGTCTACAGGGCCAGGAAGCTGTGACCCAGAGCGCTGCTCCCAGCGTGGTCCCAGTGGTGGGGAAGTGCCTGGAGTACGTCTCAGGTACCCACAGCCCAGCTGCTGGGTCTCCTCCACACCCACAGTGAGGTAGGAAGGGGCAGAAGGTGTAGGCTTGTGTCTGGCCCCCCTGCAGAGCAGGGTACAATGCCCAGGCCAAAGAGCAGGACAGCTTTCCTGAGATGCACATATTACTGCAACCTCTGCACCCAGGAACGGGACAGGGCTGGCACCAGATTAGTCAGAGAAGGAGGAAAGGAAGTCTGGCAGAGATGAATGTTTGTGGCCTCCTCACCAAATATCTCGTGCTGCTCCTTCTCTGAAACTGATGAGCTGGGGCTCCAGGCAATGGTTTTGGATGCCTTTCCTGAAACCAGTGTCTTTCACAACAGGATATGTCCTCCTCAGTCTGCACCCAGTTGTGAGCAGGGTCCTCCAGGCTCGCTGCACCCTTGCCCAGCTAGAACTTAACCCATGGGGGGAAAACAAGACACGCTGGCCTGGTTGGGCTCTCCAAGGGCTGTGCTCTACTCCTCCTCATGGCAAGAGGGACTCCATGGTTGGTGCTCTTTCTTTGGACTTCCTTCCACCAGGAAAGGAAAGTCTCTGTCCCAGGCTGAAGCAAAGTCTGGAAAAAAACCTTTCCCATATCTTCTTCTCTGAAGGAGGCAAGCAGAAGCCTGCTGGGAGGACTACCAATAGCCTCTGTCAGGCTTGTGGATGCTCTGCTGCAAAAGAAAACACCTTTTCTCTGCAAGGAACAAGAATCCAGGACACAGAAAGTCATGTTCCCAGCTGCTTGTCTGGAGAGACCAGCAGGGCTGTTAGGAGGAGGAGGAGGAGGGTGTGGGAGAGTCGGAGGCTAGCCTGTGATCTGGGTGTGAAAGAATCCACAGTTGAGCAGGATCAATAAAACAGTGCCAAGGCCTGTGATGAAGGGAGCAGAGAATAGGATGGTGGAGAGTTAAAGAGAAGGAGCCCCCCTACAGCTCCTGAGAAGAGAGGGGTAGGTAAAAAGGGAGCTCTGATACCACCATGCCCACAGGAGACTCAATGGGTTGTCTCATTATTATGGTGAACAGAGAGAGCTCATGAGCTGGGAAAGATAGGAAGCTTTTATTTGTTATTTTTTTTAAAGAGCGCAGCCTCTAGGAGGGTTTTTGCAGCTCAAATGCTTTTATTTTGTGCCAATTACTTATACAGGGTCTGCATTATTCCCGTAATCAGTCTAAATGAAAGTCAAACATGAAAGATTCCTAACAATGAGCTAATTGGAATGCCATTACCATTTAGATTTAATAAGGTATTTGTAATAATAAACTTGCCTGAGTCTATAGAGTTGTCTTATTCCTGCTCAGATCTTGCAAAAGTGTAAGAGTTGACATTTGTCATTCATTCCACAGGACATTTGGTATAACCTTCAAAATGTTTTAGTCTTGGAGTGCTTAGTAAATGTCAGGGACAGAAACAAAATCTATAGCCTGCCATTGTTCCGGCTGTGTCGAGCTCAGAGTTAACAGGAATTGTGTTAAGACTCAACAGCAGATTATATCCCATATATCTTTCTTTATTTGCAGTCCAAACATCTTGTGGTTTAGAATGAGTCACTCAATGTCCTCTTATGTAGCTGCATTCATTATTTGCATTGAGGTCTTGCTGAGGAACTTCAGTCTGGTTCCAGCGCTGGTAGGTACTACACAAGCACAGAGGGTCTTTGCCTTGCATGGCTTAAAATCTAAGCAATTAAGTCAACGCAAGCTCTATCTTGAAGCCAAGATGTCCCATCTACAGAGGTAAAAGCTAATTAGAGCTCCATGCGTACTTACTTTTGAGAACAGTTCACTAAAAAAAACCCTTCTTGCTTTACCTTTATGGGTGAGCTGTTTTCACATAAAGCATATGTAGGCTCAAAGACCTGGTCTCACTGTGCAGCTGGGGAAGTTTTATTCAGCTGTAGTTCATACCACAAAAGCGAGGTGTAATCTTGGTGGGTATTTCTTCTGTTGTGAAGGAAAAGGGCTTGGTATGAGCACTTTATGCAGTCTGAGGGAATTCCTCCAGTCTGAAAAGGCAGAGGCCGAGCAGGTGTGTGGGTACATGTAGAAAGTATAAAGATAAAGCTAAATCATACAAAAAACCAACAAGTTCAACTGTCAACTCAAGGCAATACAGATAATACAGAAAACAGGGTGTAGGGGACATCTTTTAAAATCAATATATTGCTTCTCCCTCTCCTCACCCCAGAAAGACGCTACAGAAATTTCTCCTCCTAAAAAGATCCAACAAGCAAGCGAAGGGGCAACAGAATGCTTAATTCCTGATTTAAAGGGGGAAAAAACCCCACCCAATTTCCTACTGGCGTGTCTTGGTGTGAAGAAGCATTACCTATCTGATAAACTGTGCTGCCACTAGCCGCAGATGAATTATGCTCTGCTGACACTCTGCGGTCCCAGCATCTCGTCCTGAATGATCTGACTCAACAGAAAACTTTGCACAATAGCTCAAAGAAATGTCAAATCACTGGAAACTGGCAAAGAACATGGAAATTCGGAATGCTCCTTTTTTGAGGGCAGTCTTTTAAAGCAATCCGACGCTGGGGATTCAGCTGAACATTCATAACGTCCAGGAAATTCTAGGCACAGTTGGTAAAATGACCAATGCTCTTATAAACCTATTTTTTTTTTTTTGCTCAGAACTGTATGTTCTTCACACCAAAGGGTTTTTCAGAAACACAGGCCAACAATCAATGGCCTTAAGTTAACCATATGCCTGAGCTCTGTGCTGGGGTGCTGGAGAAGGGCAAGGAAGCATGAAAATCAATAGCTTCCCTGGATGTTTTTATAGAAGACAGTTTGTCTAAAGTTAAAATGTGAGCCTAAAATTCAGACATTCTTGCTCTTGCTGGTCTGGTTAAATTACCTTGTCTTTTGCTGATTCCCTTAGCACATTAGAACGATGCTTGTTACTGAGATCACAGCAGTGTTGTGAAACTTAATTTTTTTGAGAGGTGTTTTGGGATCCTCGCATGAAAAGTGCTATAAATACATACATTCTTAGTAGTATTTAATTTACTTCCTTTACAATTCCTTTGAGGCAACACATGTTGCCAAAAATGCAATATTCTCTAAGATGGTCTTTTATTCTTCTATCTGTCTGGAGTCCAGGACATCCCCCAGCCTTATGAAGCACCCGATATTGATGTCTCTGCAGGCAGTGTATATATAGACATAGATAGAGCTAATACGACCAGACGCTCCCTTTTCCCCCCGCAGGAACCCAGCCTTGCTCAGTGCACACGATGGACGTGCTCAGCAAATGAGGCAGCTGTTCAATTTTTATTTTTATGCTCATTGTTTGCTGTGAGGCCACATGTCTCATGGAGTGCATACCATCCAACCTTTGTAGTGAATCAGACAAGGCTCCACCATAACTCACTCTCTTGGAGTCTCCAGCTCCGCCTCGCTCGCTGCTGGACATACATATGTGATCACGTAATTGGGGACTGGATGGCAAGAAAGCTTTAACTTTGTCATTTCCAAACTTCATTTTCAAGCCTCGGATTTTCTATCCACGGAAGTTTTTATCGAATGTACCTAGGGGTGTAAAGCTTTTTAGTAATGAAATAACCCCCTGAAGAACTGCGTCACGTTGTGCAGCTGAACAGCACCAGTGTCCTGCAGAAACAGGGACATCTGCACCCAAGCACCAGCCAGCCCCTCTGCTTGCATCTCTGAGAGAACCCACACACCTCCAGGGCTGCTCCTCTTTTTCTCTTCTGCATTCTGTCATGGAGCACATGCCAAATATATGTTCATTAATTCTCCTAATGAAGTTTGCAGCAAACTGTGCAATAGGAGACAGACTTTTCAGTGTTAAACAATAATAAGATAAGCCTATGCTTATCCTGTGCTTCCCCATGCCAGGGGGGGTCGGGGGGAGATGTGCAAGGCATCACCATGTTTTATGTTCCCCAGTTTCTGAAGTAAAGGGTTTTCACCCCTTTTACAAAGGGACTTTGTTCCTTGTTGCTATCCCTTGGGCTAGTAGACACTTTGTAAGTTCATTGAGTTAAACTAGCTCACATCTCATTACCTGAATCTGTCCTGTAGTCTCTATACAGAATAATCCAAATAGCTTTTAGTGGTTAACCAAGCAGCTTGGAACTAGACTAGAAGGAAAGCAAAATTTCGATTTAGGACTGGAGAAGAACAGAGCCCTGGATGCAGAGCTCCCTACCTTTTGCATCTTCAAAGCCAAACACGTACGAGGAGGTGGCAAGAGAGCAGGAATTTACGTATAAGCAGAACAAAAGGCCAAGGGCTTAATCTTGCAAAGGCTTACACACTTTTATCTTTACCCTTATGATCAGGCCCAGTAATTTTGGAAGTAGCTTGGCTCCAGGAGGCTTCTAAGCACACAGCATTAGACTATTGCATTAGCATGCACTGTGCTAAACTGCTGCAGAGAGCAAATTCCAGGGGCGAACAAAGTGTGCTGCCAAGGGTCATGGGCTCAGCAATTACTTCAGACAATGCCAAGGTAGACAAGATAGATTGTTGTCCCCTGCTTGGCACAGGTTATGGCATAATATGATATGATGAACATCTACACAGGCATGGGATATTTACACCTCAGAATCCCACGTTTAAGTCACGCAGATGATGGGGAGGCAGTGATGGAGAAGGGAGGGGAGAAGGGGGTAAGTCCCTCACAAGTCAAGGCAGGAAAACACCTAGAGAAGTCCATCTGCGTGAGCTGACTGGGCAAGAATAGCCTGATGAGTTGGAAACCACTGGAGTTAGGCAGTGTTTGTTGCAGTACCCCATCTCGCCCAAGCACGAGGTTGTCACAAATCGGAGGACCAGGAGATGCATAGAAGCAGGCACAATTTTTGCACAGGACTGCACATCATTCACCTCCCACGTGATGCCCCACCACAGCATGCCTATTGCATTAAGCAAGTGCTGTGCTCAGATCTGAAGGATCTGGGCCCTTCACCACAGTCCCTGTGTTATTAGGGTGCCCCTAATCTTCTCTCCTTACCCTATGAAGCACAATGGTGGCCACTATTCTGACTGGGGCCTCTAGGATCTCTTCTAATATAAATAGTAATGACTATAATTATTAATCATTACTGTGATTATATGATTATAATTAATAATCATAATAATGAATCATTATAATTACTCTACTAAATTACAAGCCCTGCTTCCTCCAGTGAGCTTCAGAAGCACAAAGAATGAGCTGTTGTGTATACTTAGTGAATCTCAAACACTTCTGTACTTAAAAGTCCAAGCGTCTCTGTTTGTGTTAAAGACTTCCATATTGTATTTCATTTAGAAATCTGCAGCTGCCTTGAATTGTGACCAGTGGAGTGCTGCTACCATATGCAATGTCCTTTGCTTAAAGTCGGGCAGAATCGTGAGCAAACAGAGATTGGCAAGGGGAAGGAATGTGCATATGGATATGACTTGAGGGATGGCAAGCCAGGTATGCTTAATACTGCATTTTTCCATCTAAGATTTACAACTGAAAGTAATTCAGTTCATTGAATAACATTTTCAGAAAGCCCAAATAAAACAGCAAATGCAGAGGCTGCAGGCACTTAAAAGAGGAACAGTTCATCATGCCCTTCCACTTGGCTTTTAGTTCTTGGGCCCGGCTGATTTGGTGCTGTTAGCTCAGGACAAGGAAGGGGAATGTTTAAAAAATGATAATCCAATTTTTAAATTGCACTTAAAGTGCAGGGATTTTCTCCCTTGATGATGTGCATGCCTCAAGCCCAAGTGGCTAAGACATGCTAACTGTGAGGCTCAGTATTTTATAGGAAATAGCTGAAATCTGGTCAGCAGCACATGGCTGCTTCATAACTCATGGCAGAGGGTGTGGAGCACGTGCCCTTGGGGAACCTGCTGGAGTCACAGTATGTATTGCATAGTTACCTTTGGTTACTGGGCTGGTGTGAGTCACCAAACTCCTTCCCAGGCAGAAAGAAACTGATCTTGCAGAATGTGAAATCCACCCAGGAGATGTCATTGTTTAGGATTAACATTTCACTCTGGCATGCTCAGAAACAAGAACCACATAGGCATGATGACAAAGTAGAGGAATCGTGTCACTGTTTTAGGACAGACTGTTTGCTAAGGGTTAGTTGATATTAGATTCAGTGTTGGTGACTTTAAAATCTTATCATCTATTGCTAGAGGTAGGCAGGTGTATTTGTGATGGTGTATTTCTCAGTTATTGTAGCAATTACTGTAATAAGAAGGGTGCAGTTATCAGAAGAGCTGCTGTTGCCATTTCCGTGTTACTGAGTACAGTGATAGTACAGGAAAACTTCTGCAATGCCTTCTAAGCTTTTCACCTCTTCATATTTTTGATCTATTTTGGAAGGAAAGGAGTAAGAAAAGGGCTCATCTCTGTTTCTGTATCAGAAATGAGCCTGCACAGAGCTCTCCAAATTTAGTTACACTAAATGAAAGTGAGAACATCCTGTGTGGCAGTTCCTCTGTAAGTAAAGAGAGAAAATTAAGGTGATAGTTAAGAACATTAAAGAGTAATCATTTGGGCCAGTCATAATCAACAAAGTCCACTTTAGGTGTGTGCTGTTTTAAGATCAATATATGGGTCTAGAATCAGGTTAGCAGAAAGATAAGGAGTTGATTTTATTTATAATATCTTAGTTATGTAAATATTGACAGATTAGACTTTCCCAAGAGTGTATGTGCAGGATATCCCTGTGATATGAGCAGTCTGATGCTGACTGTAACCTCCTTCCAGTGACAGCCTGTCCAGTGGCAAGGGGACACCTGAGGGGCAGAGTGCAAGTGCATCCTCAGCCTCTTTGTGCACTGGTACCACCCGTTACCCCATGTGAGGCAAGGCCATTCCTGCCTTTGTTTATGCCTGTTTTAAGAGAAGACAAAAAACTTGTGAGCTTAGAAAAAGAAACTAAAAAGATCAATAACTAACATAACTTAATTATAACAACTGCTCTCAGCTCTGAATGTGGAGCAGATTTTAGCCACTATTCACCATATTCCTTTTTACAGTGGTTGATAGGCATCAGATATTGTATGTGAAGAAGAAAAAGATGAGGGCAGAAATCCTGAAGGTTCCTTAGTGCCTAATTCCATCAACTGCTGGCCAGAGTCAGGCATCCAAATAACTGCCTGAGCGTGAGCCCAGGAATGTCCACTGAGAAAGCAGTATTCCTTCAGGGAGATACCCTGAGAAATCTCAAATGAACAGCCAATAGTGGGACTGACACCCAACATCTTTGGGTAGGAAGATTCTTTTTATACCTCATGCTCTGAGGTGGTGGGATCACAGAGGAGATGTGGCCTAGGGCAGTCAGAGCTTCTTCAGCCAAGTACATGTATGTATAGATCATTTAATTACAGGACTGTTTAGGAGCATTTCTAATCTCTCTTCAGCTACTCATACTGACATCTCTGATTGTGTGACACCATTTAGATTGAAAAGAGAATCCATTTAAAGCCTAAATACTCCAATTATTTTTTAGACGTCTGGGAGCACCTCGGAGCTCAAGCACATGATGGTCTTAAAACCCTACTAAATTAGAGGCCATGGGACAGGGGGGGAGTGAAAGAATGTTAAAGTACATTATGTTTTGAAGGATGTGGTTTTCAAACTGACAGGAACAATTTTTTTAACTAGAAATGTAACCTAATATGGGTCAAGGTTTCCAAACTGAGGTGTGTATCGTGCCAGATACATGCAAGCAAAAAAAAAAGAAAAAAAAAAATCAAAACAAAACAGGGGCAGCTCCTACCCTAACTGTGTGACGACCTCCTGTGAACATCTGGCAGTTCCTTGCAGGAACCAGCAGCTCCCAAATGCTGCTCCCAGCCTCCCTTCAAATACCAGGCTTGCTGAGCACTGTGTGGGCTGCTAATCAATGCAAAGTGACTTCGCCTGCAATTGCAGCTTGAATAGGCTGGGACAGGGGGGAAAGACGTTCAAACTGATTCTTCCCAAATCACTCGAGGCTGCCAGTTAGGTTGTGTGATTCACAAATTTGCTCGCTTGTTATAAATAAACATTTCTTTTCATGATAGTGTGACAGGGACTGGGCTGGAGAGCCTTGCTGGGTTTTTTTCTTTATTCTTGGCACATCAGTACAGTTGAAAGACACACACTCTTGCCTCCTTATACTTTTTGCCAAGCCACAACCACAAACCATCCTTATAACCCCAAAGCGCTTTTGGCAGTTGTGACACAGAACGTATGGCTCATGTGGTAAAATGTGCTGGCAAGTTCCCTATAGGCCCCATCCAGCCATCACTTATGCAAAGAATTCGATGCCAGATCGCAGCTGTTGTGCTGAGCCTGCTCAGTATCACACTAATCAGTCCTGTCTCATCCCTTCTTTCCCCTTCCCTGTCTCCACCTGCTGTTTTCTTTTCCTTTTTATTTTTTTTTCCCCCTCCCTTTTTTGCATCTTAGATCAAGATTGGAAGTGCTCTGGGGCAGGGACCATCCTTTTGTTCTGTGTTTCTGTCTCTTGCCGGTGTCTGCTTGCCTGGCACAACAGTAATGCAAACAGTAAAGCCAAACAATACAGCTGGCGCCCGACGATCCCTGGCATGGCAAGTGGCTTGAAAACTGGCTGCTAGGGGTAAAAACCACAGCTCCCGGGAACTTCACGATGAACCTTTTGAAGGTAATGTAGCTCTGCTTTACCTAACAAAGTATTTGCATAGCAAAACCTGACCGGTTATTTAGTCTATTTTGGCTGCCTGCGTGTGTTGTATGTTTTTTGTTGGGTAGTTGCTAATGTTTGTGATCTAAATTGATGAACATGTTTATGGCTTGGAGAAGTTGCCCAACAGCCAGTCTTAAGGGAGTAGTTTGCTCAGAAACAATGACAGTCCAGGTCTTCTCCAGAACATGTCTGACAGCAAGAAACGCTCTTGGAGCTGAAGGTGGAGTTCATCAGTGGTTAAGGTGAAGTCTCCAGCCTGATACAGCTGAAGAGGAAGGATGAGTTTGAGCGTATGTATCTGCAAACACTTCACCTTTCCCATTCATTTCAGTGAGCTTCTCTGGCTACTGTCAGGTTTTCATTCAGGTGAAGTAGGAAGCTCTGGATGGAGCTATAGCTCCTTACCTGTTGTCTAAGACTCTCCAATCTAAGGCTGACAGATGAGGAATCAGTATCTATCCAAAAACTTGGGAAAAATCAGGAAAAAATACAAAAGTAATAAATCTGATGTGATTAATTCCCTCTGAGGCCTGAGTTTTCTTCCTTCATGTTGACCACAGGGATGGGTTATAGGGCCCCATTGTCAGAAAGGGAACCTGGTGATAAGCTCCCTCCTCTGAGCTTACATGGCCATTTTTTTTGATGACTTGCTAAATATTTCATTGTTCTAAATATGAAAGGAGATTTTCCATAGGAAGCATTAAGGAAGCATTAGTGACGCAGTAGCTCAGAGAGTAAGTGTTGCAATGTAATTCCTAAATTGCCTACGCTAGACACCTTTACTATGACTGCATGTCCTGCTTCCACAGCTTGCCCCACGACTTGCTTTTGGACATTCTCCATGGTTCTGTCTCTATACCAAGCAACACGTGGCATTGCACGATGATGTACTTGTTTAAGACTGTAGAAAAAGAACAAGATGACAAATACCATTTGAGAGCTAAATGCAATCATTAAATCATCATGCAATAAAGATTAATCTTGCACTCTGAGTATCGAGGCACATTTTACCACTGATTTTAGCCAGAGCAGAAAACATTCATAATCAGGACACTGGACTTAGGAGTGTCCTTTTGTCCTCACCTTCATCATTTCTCACCAATTGCTTCATGTAGTTTTGAGATTTTCCTCCCCTTGCTTTGTTCAAGACAGAGACATTGACTTTGCCCTGTTACTTAGACCCCTGCACCAGGGACTGTCATCTGTGCACTTAAGAGGAGCCTGGCATAATGGAGCTCTAATCCTTGACAGGGTCTACGAAATGTTATTGCAGGACAAGTGAATAGCCCAGAGCTCCTCCAGGAAGGCTTTTAGACACCAGAGTATGAGAGTTTCATTGAACTGTACATGACTCCAGTGAACAGTGCAGTGGTGGGATTCATGAGAGCTGGGGTTCCTCCAAGGTCCTGGATGTTCATATGCAGCTCTAATGCAGAGTGGCTATGCGGATCCCTGTAATTCCCTTCTTCCTCCCGCCCTGTCCATTTTGGGGTGTCCAAACATATGAGAATCAGCTCTGGACAAGCCAAGCTCTGTATTTTCCAACTGGCTGGCCACCCTGCAGGGACTTTTTGTATCTTCTGCTTCAAACAAGGTCAGCCACAAGTGGGCACTGTCCCACTGCGGCATCCCCACAGACCTGGGATCAGTGCAGGCAGGAGCAGGCCGGGCAGCCCAGGGCTCAGGGACTTGCTCCTAGCCTTAGGACCAGAGCTCTCCACAAGAAGAAAACCACAGCTCTGGGGGCCGTTCGAAGATGGCCAGATCTACTCATGCTTCACAAAGCATATTCTTATTTGAAATGTTCTGCCCATGGTAGCAGCGGCAATGAAGAGGTATTTAAACATAAATGATGCTCATTTCTTTGTCAGTGTCAATTTGAAAAGCGGTTGTCTCTAGACATGCTTCTCTCCAGCACACGCCCTGTGTGCTGTGTTGGATGGCTCTGCTTTTATCCTGACTTCCTTCCAAGTGCTCATTCCTCTGTGCTTCCAAGTGTGCCACTTGAAGCTAACGCTTCTGTTGGTTTCTGTCCACACAGGCTATACCATTTACCATTCCTGGGAAGTCTCCTATTTACCAAAACTGTAATGTTTTAGCCTTTGCTAATGTTTCTAGCTGTTAAAGCTGCCACATAGTTTAGTCAAAGACATGGTTGTGCTGTTTGCTGCTCTCTCCCATTAGGAATTTAGTTGCCTAAAACTTTCCGTGCTGTCCAGCAGGGCGGAATGGGCTGTTGACGGCTCTGTGCTATTTTTTTCAACTGCACTGGGATAGAAATGGGTTTGGTAAAATATTTTCACACTGAATTGCAAATGATCCCATGCAGATATTCTTTTCTTCTAGGCAAATATTTTCCATCTCTAGTCTCTAAACAGTTAAGTGAAACACAGCCAGTAAAACAGAGATCTCTTTAATGCTAGGAGAGGCGATTGCAAACAGAACAGAGGACATCAACCTCTTTATTTCCCATTAAGGACCCGGAGGTGAAAAGCCAATATTCCTCTGTGAGATGCATCTAGCCAAGCAGATGCTGAA
>NW_008604268.1:0-365 GCF_000691845.1 Merops nubicus | reverse complement strand
CTGGCTGAGCCCAGAGAGATGACGCAGGGAGTTCCACCCTGCTGGCGCCTGGTCCCTAGCAGTGTCCCTTGGGGCAGGGGTTTGGGACCTGGAGGAAGGCATGGAATGCACCCAAGGGAAGTTGGAAATGAAGCCGTAGCGTTGATCTCCTGGAGGGTAGAAGGCTCTGCAGAGGGATCTGGACAGGCTGAGAGGAGACCTTTTGGCTCTGTACAGCTACCTAAAGGCAGTTGTGGTAAGGCTGGTGTGGGTCTCTGCTAACAAAGGACTGAGGCTAGGAGGAGAGGAAAGGGCCTGAAGCTGTGACAGGGCAGCTTTCGACTGTCTGTTGGGACAGCTATCATAAAATCATGGAATGCCTGGGC
>NW_008604267.1:0-8666 GCF_000691845.1 Merops nubicus | reverse complement strand
TGTCTTGCCTTTAATGTTAGCCCATACTCTACTAAAAGTAGATTCCAAAATAGGGAAAAGGGAGAAAGGGTCTATCAGTTACTCTTGAACATGAATGACAAGTTCATTTTTCCAGTTCTCTTGTAGTTAAAAATAGATTTTACAGTTCTATAAATATTGAGTCTTTACATATCAAAGCAGAACAGAAATGAAAATTGAGTATTGCTTTATATACACAGAGATGCATTAATAGAATTAAAGTGAATTTTATGTGAGATTATGATAGTATCTCTCTGTGACCTACTGGCTAACAATTTTCAATATGCCAAAGACAAGAGCAGTTATCTCCTTGACAAGATTGATTTCTTTATTACAGTTATGGGAAAAGACTTGGCTGGACATACTTTTAACATGCAGCATGCAGTTCACTGTGAAGTGTCATTTTAGAAAGGGCTTTTATAGAAATTTCTGTGTGAATTGTTCTGCAGTTATAATTTAAAACCTAACACAGCAGTAATACAAGTATTCTCAGAATAAGCAACTCTTTCTTAAAGTCTTTCAATTGATGAAGTCCTAAAAGAGCTTAATGGAAAATCTTTACGTGTTTTTTAAAAAACTTTATGGTTTTAAAAAGTGCCCAATGTTACATCAGAACAGAGCTAACAACTGGCTTCATCCACACACAAAATAAAATAAAAAGAAGCCAGAGAGAAGGATACCAAACTGGATTTTGCGAGTCTGAAATTTACTTGCCTCTTCTTAGTTTAGCAGTGAGTGGATGCCTTTCTAGGTTATGATTTATGGTTAATGTGAGGCTATTTCTTTTTTTTCTGAAATGAATCTTTCTTTTGGGGCAGAAATTCCATTCTTGGTAAAACTGATGCACGTTTTTTGTGAAAACGACTTCCACCAATGAGTATTTTATGTCTGAAAAAAACCCTTTCTTAGGAAATTCTAGGTTCTAGCTTTACTGGCTATCATTCTGTACAAAAGAAAAACGGTGTTTCCATCTGTATAACTGAAAAGCTGTTTTCTACAGATTCCAGAATTGCTAATAATCTTAAACATCAGCACAGTAAAAACAGTTTTGAAATCTTCCAAAGATGTAAAACTCCCAAACTACTTTTTCAGCACTCTCAAACTCTAGCATTTCTGGGTTCATTGGAAACTGTTAACTCTACAATGACCTGTCTGTTAAACTGAGAGAGAGCTTTTATAAATGGTATGATAGTACTACACCCTTTTCCATGGATCTTCAGTTCTTGCAAAATCTTCCTATAGTAACTACGAAGACTTAATGCTTTAATGGTTGCACTTCTGGCCATCATAAAAAATACTGTACTAATGAACATTCTTCCTGTCTAAGAGCTGGAATAAAAGAATGTGATATTTCATATATAGTTTCCTCTCACAATAGCCACCAAAATAGGAGTTTTGTGTCAAAGTATAACACTTAGTGGGAGAGAACTCACTATGCTGTCAGTAAGTACTAGAAAGAAAACCAAGATATGAGGCTTAAAATGTATTTTTTAATAATGCCTGCTAATGATAAAAAAAATCTGGAAGCATTGTAGTATCATTATTATTGACCATCTCAAATGAGGAAGCTTTAGTCAAGAGACTGATAATTCAGCTAAATATAGAATAGGAAAATTTTGATATAGAAATAGCATAATCAGCTTAATATATACATGGGTAGTTATAGTTATTAGGGTGTCCAAAGAAACACAGACTGCCAGGACAGTTCTGCAGATAACTGGGTTGATACTACAGCTTTGTCTGTGCTCTTCTTGAGGAATGATCACAGCATAGATAGTGACAGCTGTGAAAATGTAGAAACACGGGCTTCAGCACAGTCACTGACCTTGACTACAAACCTGCTGAGACTGCTAGCCATAGTCAGACTGTAGGACTGTACCACCACTTTTGTCTGCAGTTTCTAAATTTTAGTGGTACCTACAATGTAACTGTAGATAAACAGCTGCAGCCTCGCTAGCAGTGCGACCTTCAGTTTTTGAGTACATGTGCCTCGGGTCCTATTTTTCAATCTATATCACTCCAGTGGCTGTCCTGGGAGACTGACTCCTCTGAAACTGGTCTTCTACAGATTTTTCTTACCAGTCAGATTTTCAACAAGCTTCTCATCCAAATCTGCTCCTTTCCAATGCAAACCTTCTCCATGCCAGTCTGTCTGTCATTGTTCTCTTGTTTAGGTTCAGGCACTTTGCTATGGCACATTGCCTTTGGTTAGTCAGTGAATGGAATTAAGTTACTGTCCTCACAAAGGCAAAGACAACAAGTTGAGACTGAGTAAGGATTCAGCCTTTTATACTTTTCATAAAGCAAGTTTGAATTCTAGTCACTGCTCTATGTTTGTATAAATTTATGACAGTTCATGTGCAGTGCCATAAGCAGAAGATGAGAGTTACAGTCATCTTTGGATGCTGCTTTTTCATCTGGTCAAATTTTAACTCATACCAAACTTTTTTCAGTATAGTAAAAGGTTTGAAAATAACTCCAATGAGAAAAGCCTATAATCCAGTAACAGATAGAGTCCATGGACGTGGATCTCTAAACCAGAAAAAAAAAAAAACCAAAACCAAAACAGATCCTGAAACTTGATTGTATCTCCTGTGAGCACTCTATTTTCTGTATTATTTTGTTCCAGACAGGCGCTTCTAGCAGTCTACGTGAAAAATAAAACCAAAACAACTCCCTCAAACACGACTAGCTGTCTCCACTGTATTCTGGAAGAAGCCTCATTCAGTAGGGGTGTGATGCATATTCTAGGGACAGAAAGACCATGAATTACCAGGGAATGCAATGTGCTTCTATCTAGATAATGTATTTCTATCTAGATAGTTCACAAAGGTTCAAGGATATTTTGGGCTGCCTTGTTTTAGAGTAACAGGGGCTGCATGGTGTTGCAGAGCAAGTCCTCACCAGCTAGGGCTTGCCCCACTGTCCCTGTGAAGGGAGCAGGCTTGGGGGTGCAGCTGTGGGCAGCCCTGAGCACAGCGCATCAGACAAGTTTGTGATGCTGGTGCAGATCCAATGTCAAGCCAGAAAGTCAGTCCACATGTTGGGCTTGGGATCAGACCTGGTGGCGTTGGTCAGGAATGAAGAGCAGATCACCAGGATGTCCATGGTGATGATGCAGGTCTGAAGTGAAGCTGGGAAGTCTGTCTGCAAGTCAGAGTCCAGTTCATTGGAGTCCTTGGACAGGCATGGGTGCAGATGTGGAAGAGTTAGAGATGGATGCTCCTGCAACTTGTCTCAGGCAGGAACTGAGGGCCCAAGAATGAACTGAAATGGGACTGCTGGGCCCATGGACGTCAGTGTGTGTAGAAGCCCCAGGTGTTCAGGGACAATGAGACCTATTGCTGCACTCAGCACTGTGACAGGTACATAGATAAAAGTACTAAAATATGTAAACTGTAAGCTGAATCAAAATGTGTTTGTAGCTGACCTGTTATTGTAGAAAAGAAAACCAGGAAGGAACACTTTACTGATATACTAGATTCCTTTGCATGCACTTCATATACGGGTTCTTCATATGTCTGTGTGAACATATTTCATCTGCATTTGTAGCTGCATGTTTTGGCTGGCATTTGTATAGACAGAGTGTTCCACCACAGGATCCTTTCCTGAAGATTCCCAATGCTGCATGCTGCAAGAGGAGGTAGGATTTGTAAAAAACCTGTATTTGCATGTCGTATAGTGGTCTAGCTATGAGGTTCCAAAGTACAGGGACAATGCTGGTAAAAGTAGGGCTTGAGATATGAAGAGTGCTGTGCATGTTAGGCTACTCCTAGCTCTCCTGCCTCACAGAGAACACAGAACCTTAACTTCTGCAATCTCATTATATTTAAATGTGAAGTAGGTATTAAACAGCTCACATCTAGAGGTGAAGGTACAGGAATATATCAGCCATTTTTTTCCCATAAAGTCTCCTTGGGGTAGAAAATTAGAAGACTGAACAGGGGATAGCTTATCTCTCTCCTAGTCCTCCTGAATATGTTATAGTAAAGTAGTAGGAAACAGTATGGATGAAGATTAGTTTGGCAAAGGCATTTGTTTCCTTTATCAATTAGTTAAGAGGTGCAAAGTAAGGAAGGAGTAAGGAATATGTATGGTAAGTAAATGTAGAGCACGTTTGTGTCCCAGTAATAGAACTGTTTCTTGGTCTTAATCTTCGGTTCTGCAGTGTAGGTTAATTTACTGTTCAGCTCCTAATTTATTCAGCTCCTGTGTTTATTTTACAAAGTTTGTCAGTACCCACATACATACTCACATTTTCTTTGGAATAAAGCAGCATACTACAAACATATGAAAATGTGGTTTTCATTTAATTTTAATTTTTGTGGATAGTGTGCTTTGAATATTTCTCTGCTAGGGTGCAAATAGGGCCTGATGTACACAGATAAATATGGAACTGTCTGCAATGTCAGAGAGATGGGTGGTGATCCTGTGTGATCATAGCAATATCATCAGCTAAAATCAAGCAGTCTGCACACCTTAATCTTGACAGCCATGCCAGCGTATTTTCCTAATTGTGATGTAAAGTAACTGTGAGATAAATTAGGCTTACATATGTCCCTTTTAGGAAGCTGCTGGATCAGCTTGACTGCACTGTCTCTTGAATTAAATGTTGTATGTATAACTTAAAAATCCCCAACGATCATTCCCTATGTTTGACGTGACAGCCAACCAGGAGCACTACATCTGTAAGGAGAACAGCGCAGTTGTTATGGAAAAACTGAACTTTGGTTTCAAAGCCATAAGCATAAATCTTCATGTTTCCAGGAAGCATAGCTCTTTAAAAAAATATAGACAGATATGGAAAGTTTAGTTAAATATTTAGAGGCACAATGTTTCTTGTAGTGCTAGAATAAAGCAGATTTTCATATTTTTAGAAGCAATGAACTTCTAGGAAACCTTCACATTTACTTTTAAGATTGATTTATAGTCTGCTTACATAACTCCAGGATTCTTAGAAGTAAGAACTCTAGCAACTTTGTTATAGGTTCTCCTGTGGAAGAGAAATTTCCCCCCAAAATGTCTTTTTTTTTTTTCAGAGGAAGAGAAGAGAAAGTGGACTTCTGACTGTATTATTAGGAGATGAACCATGTAATACTGTTTCTTTATCTGTATATGCTGTTATATAGGCTGATTTAGAATTTGGAGTTTGATGCATCAGTTAATAGGGTTACGTATTTCATGTCCAACTTCCAGAAGAGCATCATGTCTGTCTGTTCTTTTTATAGAATTTTAAAAGTAATTTTTAATGGGAAGCAATTCTGTATTATGTTTCTATTGTAGAAGCCAGTTAAGGTTATTCTACAGAAAGCCTGACATAGAAAGTTAAGTTAAGAAAGATTATGTTTACAAAGACATCTCTGAATATATGAGAAATGAATGAGGAAATTAAGTAAGGACCTAACTTTGTTTTGGCATAGAGATCAAGTCTGTTCCTGAAAGAAAATATCTGTACTAATACTGTCTGTAGAGAAACAGCATCACACTATGTTGTGTCTTTCTGGATAATTTTATTACTGAAAAATTTATGTGGCATAATGGGAGATGTCCCTGCCCATGGCAGTGGGGTTGGAACTAGATGATCTTTAAGGTCCCTTATAACCCAAACTGTTCTATGATTCTATGATTATTTATTTTCATTTTAACATACTCTTCCAGTTTTGACGTCAATTGTCAATTTCCTCTAAAAATTTTCTTAGATTTTCAGCTCAGCCCAAGTGTTATAGTAGTTTTTTGAACTGCTGAGGTGCAGACAATGGAGTATAAAAGGAGGAGTATTTCCTTGCTCTTTAATAGAAACAGAAAAACCCAAAGAGCATAGTTTTAATTAAATGCTATTTGCTAAAGTATTTTAACAAGTTGGACCCAGGAAATGGTGTCATCCTTCACTTTTACCTCTCAGTGTGCATTCAGTGGAAGTACATTTCAAATTAAACTGGTAAAGAAACAGATTTGACTAATAGTATTTGGTATTGAAGTTCACCAAAATAAGAAATGGAGGGCCTTGTGGCATAATCTAATTTATATGTTACAAGGGAGTAAAACAGTTATCTTGCTTGTTGATGTACTAATTTGATAGGTGATGATATAGACATGGTAGAGACAGAATTATTTTCCAGGGAGGACAACCGTTAGCCAAGGAAACTGACATCATTATATGTGGAACATGAATAGCCAGATTAAAATTATTTTATTTTTCCTATAGTTTCTAACGTTCAGTTAAAAATACTATTTTTTCTGTTCTTAATTTAGTGGATTAAATGATGAGTTTACTTAAACAGGATTGATGTGGAGAGCTATATTATCCATAATTTTTTTTTTTGTTAGCCTCTTGATTTGCTGTGTTGTCTCTTCTGCAGTAAGCTGAAGTTTTATTGGCACACACCACCCACATACTGAAGCAGCTACTGAAAAGTGCAATATGTATTCTGCCTAGAAAGAATCAGCAGATGATGATTATAGCCTGTTGAACAGTGATGGGAAATAAGTATATTGAAAAAAAATCTGCCTTATTATAGAGCTATGCTACATTTTATGGTAATGTTTTAAGGAATGAAGCTAAGTGTTTTGTTCTTGTGTATAGCATGTAGCTTATTTATTTCCAGTTGCCCATGACTTCAGATGTCTTGGGGTTTTTATGCATTTTTACTGCACTAGTTGTACAATCTGGACACCACTACACAAGTGCTAATGTAACCAGAGATGTTATTACCTGTTTATCCTTGGGTATTTTCAGAATTGACTGGACAAGGCTCAGCAACCTAATGTTTAAGATTTGCCTGAAAGGTTGGACAAGATGAACTTCCAGAGGTCTCTTTCATATAATTATGAACACCTACATTTTCTAATTATCTGTAAAATTTTAGATATGAGACCTCAGATAAGCTAAATTCTTTAAAAGTTTAGGACTCACTTCATGTTGTTCAATTTGTTTATTACTGTTTGTGAAAGTATGGCAATCCCTGTCCAGCATTGTGTAAATGCGGGTACCACTGGTCTGTGTTGTGTCTTGGTGTGGTCATGAAACAGCAAAATTAAATGGGATGAGACAGAGAAAGAAAAGAGGTGTTAAATAATACTGGAATTGTTGATATATGTTAGAAATCATCTGAAGTATTGATGACCGTGCTGGTTTTCAAGATGTACTTCAGTTACTATTAAAGATATTCAGATACATGTAGAAATTAATGTTGAATTTAGCACTGCCACATTCCTAACTGAAATATGGCACAGTGATCAACTGGGAAGCTATTAAGTAGCATAAGTATGTTATAATTTGTTATTTTGCAGTTTGCAATTTAGTGGTAACCAGAAACACTTTAAGGGAATGTTTTTGCTTTCAGTACTGCCTGACAAATTATAAGAAAATGGGAAAAAAAAAAATCAGTTTGAGTTGCACAGTGAATGGATAGCAATAATGCATAGCAAATAGTTTTGTACATGAAAGAAGTTTGACTTTGTATGAAAAGCTTCATGTTTGAACTTCAGCTGTTTCATAATAGAAGTACTAAAGCAGTATGTTGAAACTTGGAAACTTGTGTAGCAGTTCCTCATTAGTCTGACCAAACTGGGTTTACTGTTTAGTATTTCATTTTGGGGGAATAAAATCATCATAGGTACTTTGTTATTTCTATGATAGTAAAAGGAGGAAAAGAGTTTATAGATGAAAAAAAATGGTATTTGAGGTGTCTGCAGGCAAGAGAACAGCTGGGTAGTAATATATGGGCACTGTGATTACATGGATTTACTACATGGATTAAGTCATCTTGTGGTTAAGCTTGCAGGTCTATGAAGGGCTGTTTAAAGGCACTTGTGACCTAGCAACTTTTTTTTCCATGGTGGTTTTTGGTTGTTTTGTTTTGATTTTGGGTGGTACAAGTGTATTTGAGAACCACTGACAAGATAATACTGGAAACTCTGAGGGCTGTGATCAGTGGTGCAGTCTAGTTAGAGGGCTGTAGCTAGTGGTGTTCCCCAGGTGTGCTGGGACCAGTCTTGTTCAACATATTCATCAATGACCTGGATGAAGGGACGGAGTGTACACTCAGCAAGTTTGCTGATGATGCAGAACTGGGAGGAGTGGCTGATATACCAGAAGGCTGTGCAGCTATCCAGAGGGACCTGGACAGGCTGGAAAGTGGGGCAGAGGGGAACCTAATGATATACCTAAAGGTATACCTTTAGGTATTTTGGATTTGTTTACTGATCGAAAATGTGATCTGCCAAGTCCAGTCAAATATTTCACTTCACAGTCTCTCAGAAAGCTAATTCAATGATGAAATGAGGAACGTAATGTTTTGTTTTTCTGTGTAGAAGTGTTAATCATTTGTGTTTGTGTAGAATGCAAATGCTCTGTTCATTTTCCAGAATCAATAAGCAGTCTTGAGCTATAAAATCTTACTGTAAGAAATGGAAATAACAGTAATACTACTAATAATATAAGGAATAATTGTGTTGTTTTGGTAAAAGAGAGAGAGAACTTTAAAAAAAAAAAAAGTTTTAAATGTCTCTGTATAACCAGAACAGTCCACCAGGCATTTTGTGGCATTTTTCAAAATAGTAGATATATGTGAAGACACTGAGGCAGATTAATAAATTTAAGGTATCAAGTTGACTATATTATTTGAGTTGAATCTAGCTAGGGAGGT
>NW_008604266.1:2256-4341 GCF_000691845.1 Merops nubicus | reverse complement strand
CAGAGGGAGAAGGGCTGCGGTGGGTATCTGCTAGCCCCCGGCATGGGGACAAGCCCTGCACCCCAAACGGCAGCGGTACCTCTCTGGGAGAGCCCTGGCTATGCCGTGGGGACCTAGAGCGAGGAGGGTGCAGCGTGCCCCCCCATCTCCCTGAGGGCTAGGGAGCACCCCTCCACCCCGGTGGAGCCATCATGGCCATATCCCAAGGGGTCAAGGTGAGCTGTGTCGTACCAAACAGTGCTGCAGACATCCCTGGGCCACCTGGGCTTGGCACGGTCCCACTCTCCAGCCAACAGATGCGCTTGTGCCGCAGGGTGGCCTTTGCCAGCGCTGCTGGTGACACTGCCGGCTTGCTGGGGGAAGAGGAGGGAGCAGTGGGAGGAGAGATATCCTCACCCCAGCCTGCAGCCATGACAGGGGTATGGAGATACCCTCCTTAAGCTGGTATCCCCTGGTCCTGGCCACCCCAAAAAGCCCTTGGTGGCTTGTGACAACACCAAAGACGTGGCTTTAGGACTCCTTTGGGAGTTCCCCCAGCACAGGGCCCCTCGCTGGCTGCCTGAGTGGCTCCTTCATCTCCAGCCAGGCTGTCTCCCCGTCCCAAGCCCCATTCCTCACCGCAGCCTGCGGCTTTTCCAGGGTGGCGAGGTAAGCCCTGCTATGCCATGAACATTGCGGGGATCTCTCCCATCGCTGCTTTGGTGGGCAATGTGTCTCCACACTGGCATGCCTGGCTCAGTTGTGCACCAACGCAGGAAAGTGGCTGCATGTCACCATGGCACATGGTGTCAGTCCACAGGTTGACATCAAGCCTCGGGTGGCACATCCCTGGTGCAAGGAGAGGGTGTGCCAGGCAAGGGATGGAGCCCATGGGGTTCAGCTGCAGCTGGCGATGAGCAAAAACACCTGAGCCAGCTGCACCTGTGTGGCATGGCATGGTGGAAATGTCCCAGGGGGACACCAGTTTAGGGCTCACACGTCATCCATGAATACACTTTCCAACTCTACATCCACCCCTCCATCACAGCGTGCTGGTGTGAGATCCCTGCAGCAGGGACCCACGTGGCCCCAGCACATTCCTGCCAGGATTAGGTACCAGTTCCCGGCAGCACCATACTGGTGTGGCCCAGCTAATCCCTTTTTAATTGTCCCCACCCTGTGCCGGGCTGAGCTGGGCTACCCAGGTGATGTGGGGCTCTGGGGGCATCCCAGTGCCTGAGTGTGTCTGGGGGACCAGCATTGGGTGTCCCTGCCATGGGTCTGAGCCATATGGTGCATAGTGAATCTCTGGGGCGGTGATGAAGAAGCAGGCATCCATCCTCCCAGTGCAGCACAATGGCTTTTTGGGAAAGGGAAATATCCTGGGCTTCTAGGATTCCATCCTGCTGCCCCAAAGTGACTATCAGCCCTCAGCTTTGTGGCTGCCAGCAGCCAGATTCTGGGACAAGCAGAAAGGCTGTCCCCCATGTGTGGAGCTTGGAGCTCCTCAAAACCATCCCAGTGAGGCAGGAGCCTTGGCAGAGCCACAGAGCATGGGAAATGGGCTCTCTGCCCCCAGCCTGGCCTTCTCCCTGTCCTGGCAGCAGAGCTGAGCCCTGCTGCCTGCTGCCCCCCCCCAGCCTCTCCGGCCCTGCCCTGTGCCACACCAACCGATGGCATCCAGCTCCTCCAGGCTTTAAAAATAAGCTGGTGTTCCTGCCACAGAGCTGGTAATTTTAGCCAGGGTGTGTCTTGCCGGGGAGCATGCAGAGCTGTTCATCTTCTCTGCTCTGGCTGGCCAAGACACATCCACACCCAGGGCTGATGTCAGCACCTCGCTGCCCACTTGCTCGTCCCTGCTCTGGGGCATTGCCCAGCAGCAAGGCCCAGCCACGGCCACCTGGGGCACAGGTGATGGCTGTTGGGATGGTGAGGGCAAGGGAGCGGGGACAGGGGTGCCTGTGCTCCCCATGAGTCTGCCTGCTCTCCATCCAGGGCATCTCGCCCCTAAAGCTGGCGGCACCAGGCAGCGCAGCATTCCACCACCACAGCGCCTGTCAGTACCCAGCCAGGTGGTGGTGGAGGGGTCCCAGCACCCTGCCCTGC
>NW_008604266.1:0-2067 GCF_000691845.1 Merops nubicus | reverse complement strand
ATTGACCGGCAAGCCGGCGGCCTCAGCGCGGCACAATAGGGCCTTGTCTGCTGGCCCAGCTCCCACTCCTGCCCAGCCCCATGCCCAGCATCGTGCTCCACTCTTCCCCAAACTGCTCAGAGCTCACCCAGGTGCCAGCCAGGGCAAGTCCTGCCTGGGGCTGAACTGGTGAGTGCAGTGCAGGAGCTGCAGGTGGGAGGGCACGGGGTGAACCCCCCTTTCTGTAAACCAGTGCTCAGGGGAGGGCGATCACTTGTGAACAGCCCCCCCCAGTGCAGTGCTGCTCACCCTGGCTCATAGGGCTTGGGGGTCCCTGCCCAGTAGGACCTTGTCCCCCAGGTGACAAGGACAAGGAGGCAGCGTGTGCCTGGCGATGCCTCCACTTCCCTCTTGGGACCTTGTCCAAGCCCACCAGCACGCAGCACCCACTCGAGGAGAGACGGGGACCTGGCATTCCCCCAGGGAAGCTCCACCACCGTGGCTTCCCCACCCCGCGCAACCCCCTCGGTGTGCTAGACAAGTGTCCCGTGGCCGTTGTCTCACCTGCTACGGCGCGTGGGTTCCGCTGGAGCTCGCCTGTCTCCTTGCCCAGCGGGTGAGCCAGGGCTTTGGCTGCTGCCTGCTCTTTAAACCCCAAATCCCCGGTGCCGGGCGCCAGTCCCACTGGCGGCGGGGGCGGAGGGAGGGGACACAAAGCCCCGGTCCCTGTTCCCGAGGCCGGCACCAACAAAAGACAACTGTGTCCTGTGTCCTCCCTGTGCACCCAGTGGCCCAGCAGGCTGCTCAGGGATAGCCACTTGGGATCCTGGGGCTCCCCGGGGTGCCATCACTCCCTCCACCTGTGCTGGGAAGGCAGGAGAGCACGGGTGAGTCGTGGGTCCCCAGTCACAGCTACGGAGCATCCTGATGTCCACAAGGACCCGCCCCTGCCCACTTGGTCTTGTCCCTGCCTGGAGGGGTGCCAGGGTGAAGGTGCTCATTGCTGTCCCCCCAACCTCATCTGCTCCTGCAAGGCCTGGCCCAGCAGGCTTGGAGAAGGACGAGGGGAATAAGGCTGCCACCACAGTGCCCATGCCCAAGGGACTCACCCCACGGGACCCCCAGAGCCCTGCCCTGCAGAGGCTGTGGGGCCAGACGGCCGCCTGTGAAGCATCCCTGTGGTATGAAGGCCAGGAGCAGCCCGTGCTGCCTCATTAACATGGAGTAAATGTGTAACGAGCTCCCAGCCGGGCCAGGGCAGTTTGAGCCACATGATTCTTCTTTGACCACCTGTCCCTCCAAGAGCCAGGGATGTGGTGGCCGTACCTGGTGGGAGCTGCTTAGCCAGGGCAGGAGATAGAATAAAGGTCTGTCATGTGGCCGAACATGATGGGGTGACTTCAGCACTGGATGGAAGGAGCGGAGCGGGCAGCGTGCCCATCCCCAGAGCAAGGAGGCCAACCTGCCACCCATGCCTGCCCTAGCCCCTGAAATGCTGGGCATCAGCCCGGCTGCCCGCCAGCAGGGCATGAGGGTGGGAAGCTGGGTGCTGCTCCATGGGAGGCAGCGGGCACCAATTAATACAGAAAAAAAAACAATAGAAAATTCCATCTGACAGCAAGAAAATGTTTATTTCTGCTGAGGGGAAATAAACTGAGGAGCAACGCTGAGCTCCACTGGTAACTTGTGGGTGCCCGAGGGCCCTGGGATACAGGCGACCCCACAGAGGGGTGCTGGGTGACACAGCCACCCCTTCCCAACAGAGAGACTGAGAGGGGTCAGGGCTGCCCCATGGCAGGGTGGGCAGGGGGGGGAGAGAGGGGATTTTGGAGACATGGGCCAGGGGATGCTGGGGGAGTCTGGTGGGGCCAGGCAGGGTGAAGGCAGGCTGCAGGCAGGCTGCAGGACAGATGCAGGCAGGTTGGCAGGCAGGTTGTAGGCAGGGTGCAGGCAGGGGCGCAGGCAGGGCACGAGCAGGTTGCAGGCAGGGTGCGGGCAGGACGCAGGCAGCATGCAGGCAGTTTGCAGGTCAGGTGCCGGTAGGGTGCAGGCAGGTTGCAGGTAGGGCGCAAGCAGGGAGCAGACCGG
>NW_008604265.1:739-12541 GCF_000691845.1 Merops nubicus | reverse complement strand
GGTCTGGAGGCAGCCCTGACCCAAAACTGTGACATACTCTCAAAAAGGAAAGGGCCAGATTTACTTTCTCCAACAGGAATGTGTAACATCTTCATTCTGGGTGCAGTTGGTGTTGCTGTGGGATTCAGACCACCACATATCCTCCAAATTCCTACCTAGGAGTTATACCAGCATCTTGTCCCCAGTCAGCCCTGGGTGGGAGTATGGCTTCTTTGCTGAAAGGAGGCAGTCTCCATGAGCCAGCTTTTAGTTCTAAACACCTCCCCTGTTCTTCTGACTATGAATATGGATCCCAAATACTGCCATGTCAGGCATCACCGTGCTGGTCGCTCACCTGCGCCAGGGAGCATCTGCAGGACCATCACCTTAGCTGGTGCACAGCCTGCTCAGATCCGTTTGTGTATTCGTATGAAAGCAGAATTTCCCTCACTGGTGCTGTGGAAGGCATCTGTACAGGCCTGAGCCCTGTTGACTTTGGGCTCCTGGTGGGACAGTGCTGACTGGTGTGACTGGCAGACCTTCGCTCCAACTTCCAGCGCAAAGCTCTGCTTGACCCTTCACCAGCTTGTCCTCACAGTCCTTCAGGTCAGCTCTGCAGGTCATGCACTGCCACTGTACCAGATACTAGAAGGGCATGTCACTGTGAAATCCTCTACAGAAGAGAAGGGCAGAGTCACCTTCCTTCACAAGATGGGGCATGACTCACACACAGCGGGGAGGTGACTGGTCCCAGCCCATGTAGCTGGCTCCTCAGAAAGCTTCAGCCTCTCACCAGCACTTGCTGCTTCTCATCCTGCAAACCCTGGGATGAAAGGATGTGGTGGTTCTTCCAGGAGTCCTGGTAACACAAATATAATAAAAATAGCAAACTACCCTCTGAAAAAAAGAGTGTGATGTGGACTCAGCACTTCCCCACTTAGGGGGTGTGCACCCATGCCCTGTCAGTCTCCTGCTGGCTATGCAAATAGTGCCTGAATGAGTGAGGAAGGCAGAAGCATGCCTCAGGGTCCCCTGTTGGGTGTGAAATCCAACCATCCCAAGAGTGCCTGCTTCCCTGCTGCTATACCTGCTGCCCACACACCAGGCTGCGAGTCAGGTGCCACAACCCCGCACATGGGGGCAGCGGGTGTGTGAACATACAGCCTTAGCCAGGCTCTGTGTTCCCCCACTCACGTGTACATGGAAAGGGACAGCACTCCCAAAGCAGTCTTTGACTGCAAGGCATAAATCCCTTCCAAAAGCAGAGCTTAACTTTTTTTTCTTTCCTCTGCCAAGAACATACGTACTTTGTATAGCTTTAATTACATAATTCAAGCAAGGAAAAGTTCACCCAGATACTACGCTGATGAGTGCCATAGAAATGCTTACAAATAAATAAAAACACAGAGTAAACCCAGCTCAGAGTATGGAAAAAAAGTAAAACAAAACCAAACCCAAAGCAAAAAAAAACCCAAGCAAACAAACTAACAGAAAAAAAAAACCTGCCTCGAGTTTTCTACACAGTCCCTCATTTTAAAGAAAGAAAAGCTCACAACCATCCCTTTCTGACACAAGACCTCCAGAATCACAAGGTGGGCACATCTTTATTTGCATTCTCCAGTTTCTCCTTCCTGCTTCTGCTGTGAGTCCTCATCACCTGAGAACTTGTTTGTGCATACTAAATAATGATGATCTCGAGTGCTGGGAACCTCATGAACTTTTATGTCATTTGAATTTGGAGAAAAAAATATGCTTTCACACACAGACACCAAGTTGAAAATCCTGTCCATGTTATACATTTTCTTCACTGCAACAAAGGGAGTAAGATGAAGCCCTAGAGGGGCTTGAATAGTGATATGTGGCTTTCTTTTTCATTGCATCCAATAGACATGGAGGGCACCTGCCAAGCTGCTGAATGAGGCCACATTGCCACTTGATTTCCAGTTCTTCATAGTATTTTTGAGTCTTTCATCACAGTTCCTTTGTCCAGCAATGTGTTTTGTCATTTCACTGAAGACATGGGGCACCGAGGGCTGAATCTTCATGACCAACACCAAGCCATGAAGTGCGAGCTCATCTCCCAAGACAAACTATTAGTTTGACTCAACAGTACAATTGAAAACTCCCTAGCTCTACAATGGTAAGGTTAAACACCGTCATTGCAAAGGATGGGGGTAGATGGTGGGGCGGGGGGAGGGAGGGGGGCAAAGACACAAGGACAGTGGGGTGGTGGGAGGAAGGCAAGAAAGCAGGAAGGAAGGAGAGAGCTAGACCAACAGCAGACCTAGTGTACTTCAAAGAATTATCTTCTGCTCCAAACAGCTCTGGTTTTGATTCATTTATATATGAAGCGGGAGGAAATCACAACAGCTGTCATTCTGTTATTCCCTCTAGCCCTGCTGAGCTGTTCTGGCTGTCTGTAAATATTCCTCCTACCAACCTCTCTCCTGTTTACACACCTCTGCCTCAGGAGCCTTGCAGACAGCATTGCAGTGCACCCAGAGCTCTGCGTGCCTCTAGCCACAAGCATCTTGCTGAGAGCTCTCTGGTAGTCCTGCCTGGGAAAAGGGAGACACCAACACTGGAGAAGCATTACTGCAGTCTGTCCTGTGAAAAATCCACAGTGACTGCCCTGGGCTGGAGAACATTCATGTATCAAGTTTTGTGTATGATGTGCATCTGCAGAGGAAGAGATTTCTGTCTTGTGTTGCTGTGCTCCCCAGTGGATGTATTCACAGACAGTCAATATTTATTTAAATTACTAACTTTGGTAGAGCTATTAAATGTAAACTCTGGCACCTGATGTTTAGCACAAAATAAAATGCTGGGCGAAGCCAGTCAGAGAACACCTCTGACTTACCCAGTGGTTTGGGCAATAGTCAAATCATTCCTCTGCTCCGTACTCTCCCATACTCCCCCTCCCCCTGCCTCCCTCTCCCCCACCTTTGCCTCGTTCACACAAGGCTTCTAGCTTTGGATCCTGAAGATTCAGTTCTTAAGCTTTTTCAAAGTGCTGCCTATTTTTATGCTGCTTTGGATTTGCCTATGTGGTTTATTTGTGTAGCCCCAAATCAGCATAAACCCTAACCTCATCTCACCAAGGGGATTTACCTGTAGCCATCCAAATTTGGTTTGCTAATGGAGTAGTCGGATTCCCAGACAGCTAAGATACACCTTGATCACTTCTTAGAAAGTGAATTCTCTCACCTAGAATGAATTTCAGTACCCAGTACAAAGGCACACTTTTTTTGACACTTCCTCTTCAAAACCTGGGACACACCAACAGAAAAGACGAGCAGAGAAAAGGGTTTTGAAAGTGTAATCAAAGAGAAAAAGCTGGAGTTAATCTTGGAGAAGTTAGATTTGGACCAATAAACACTGCTGTGGTCAGTTTCACTTTCCATGTAACAATAAACATAACAAAAGCAAATACAGGAACCTAACAATTATTCAGGCATTATTCACTATGTCTTAGTCATAAATGAGTAGAAATAAATGAGTAATTCCAACCAATGTGGATGCTTGGGTACATGAGGCAGAAAACATTTTAACCAACAGTGCTACATCTTGCTAGGATTCATGAATCCAAGGAAAATGCTGAAAAGTAGAAGTTTTTTTTCTCTTTTGAGTAAATTGTAAAGAAGCATCCATCCTTAAACAAAAAAAAAAAAAATTGATGGGTGAGGCTTCTCAGATGTTCTGGTGATTTAAAAACAGTAAGCCAAAACATCTTTTAAACATTGACTGAAATATCGTATTATGCTAAATTCTCCTGGCATTCTTCCATTGTATGGTAGACTACAGGAACTCAACCACATATAAAGAGCTCATATTACTTTCTCTTACCAAATTCATTAAAAAATAAACTCAAAGTTGACCCTTTACAGCCTTTGGCAGCAGGCAACAAAATCAAGGCTGATTTAGAGCAGGGGGTTAGATTCTTCCCTTCTCTGCAGTATGTAGGAAAGAGGAAACGGCAGGAATTCGGAAGGCAGCAGCCTCAGAAACTACAGAAAGGAAATACTTTCTCCTTCTACCCCCACCCCCTCCCTGTTTTTAAGTTGGTTCATAACTAACTGTGGAACTCCTTGCCACAAGGTCCCTCTGAAGCCAGAAGCTCAGGAAAGCACCAAAGAGGATCAAAGATTTATTAAGTGGAAGCTATAGAGCTACAGCATAAAATAAATGCAGGTTGGAAAGCCATCTGTGCTCCTCAAGCTTCTGAATTTGAACAAATCTGTAATCATCAGGGCTTGGAAGGAAGTATACCAAGGAGGGTGAGCTGGGACCACCCCAGAGGTGCCCATCACAGGGCTACTTGTACCTTACAGTTACGTTTATGGCCAGTGGCTGAGGTGGGATACTGGTGGCTGGACTAAACTGGACACTGCTCTGCCCTGTCTGCTCCTTTGCTCCGCCAGAGCAGAGTTAAAGGAAATCCAGTTGCCCCAACCACAGCAAGTTGGTCTCTTTGCATATGAAGCCTTGCCAGTAAGTTTTACATTGTGAACATGGGAACCTTGTCAAAGCAAATGCTGGTTAGAAAGTGTTTACAGAAGGAAGGTAGTCAAACATCATGTACAGGTGACAGCAGCATTATAATATTCTGTAAGGCTGAAGAAAGCTTGAATGATTACTGTGGAGGCAGGAGGGCTGAAAGCAGTGAAACACATTGCTTCCCACTAGAAAGTGGTTTGATATTTTGAAACACAAATACTAGTCCAGTGCATGGCCAACAAATCCAGCCATCCCTTGTCAGGCAGGACAGCATGTGACTGAAGCAGTGTGATGCAGAAACTAAGAAAAGACAACCAAAGCTAGTACACCCTAGTGCAAGGCAAAATGCAGCCCTTTGGGTAGCCTCCTTGAGTAGCCAACAGCATTACAGACTCAGTGTGCTTAGAGCCTAAACACAGAATAAATCCTCGTCCAGAGCTTAGAAAGTAAATTCCAACATGCGCCTGTAATCACCGTCAATATTGCCCCTAGCCGTTTATGAACATATTAATGTACAATATGCAATTTTATCCAAAAAAGAGGAACATAATGATGATGGATGATAGGACATATCTTGTGCTGGAAGACTCCAGGTGAGACCCTGACATCAAATGACACTGATGCTGTGGTGCCCTTCCAGAGGCCTGATGTGCAAATCAGACTCACGCAGGAACCTTGAGAAACAGTTTCTCATACAAGTGAGCAAAGGCCTCTCTGCAGTGTTTCTACATGGCAGGAAATACATGGTGGAGTCAGGGAGGCCAGTGGCAAAAGCCTAGGAAGGAAAGTTTTTCCAAGTGGCAGCTGCAAGCTCACTTCCCCAGGCAATCAATTTTGGATAGCCTTTCCATGCCTTTCTAGGGGTGGGAGGACAAAGCAGATCTGACATTCTGCCCCTGTTCACCATGAAGGCATCAACACTAGGATGTGCACAGGCACTGAGCACCACTGAGGACGCTCCCGGTAAATAAACCCCTGTGTGCTGATGGTGCAACGTTGCCTATTGAACCATTTCCAACTGCTATGGCAGCAAGGGATAAATTCTGAATAATTGTGGGATATCTGTTTCTCAAATGAAGGGTTTTCAGCCAACCCATACAGGGAAACTGTATCATTTTGTCGAACAAAGCCTCAAAGTTTAATAGCAGAGAACTTGAATGGTAAGATTTAAGCAAGCCTTAGCTTGTACTTGATAAACAGGCACACTGTACCCAAAGCAAAACCATGCAAAACTTTTCAAGGTTGCAGTAAGATGGCTGCGATGATAGCAGCACATGATTACCCTTCTGCTCACCCAAGCTTCAAAGTGAAAGGAGCTTGGTGTGTTCCCTAAATCTTCTTAATAGTAAGCATGTCACAAGGCTGACCCTGAGCTGATGAGGTCCATGTGAAAATCACCATTTCAGTTACAAAAGGAGTCACAGCTCCAAAAGCCTGGAAAGCATCATCGAATGGAAAAGGTCCATCCGTCTAACACCTCTTGTGAGCAGGTACGAAGGCTGCTTGTCTTCTGCAAAACTCTGGGTATACATCCTCTAAATACAGAATAAACATTATTAACACATAAGCCACTTTCACCCCTCCTGTCTTTCACACCATTAAGGTTCTAGCCTTAAGGGCTCACAGGTAAGCATCCAAAGGTGAAAAGGAGACTAACAGATACCTATACGCAGCCAGGGTGGAGAACAAGGCCGTGAAAACACCACCACCACCACCCACTTCCATGCCACAGAGACGGCTTCTGCACTTGGTGTCAATCTCCTCAGCAGCAGTGAAAACGTCCCCCCATCAGTCACAGCAGCAGTGAAGGGCAGACGAAACGTGAGTCATCTGGGTGTACAGCAGACAGGGGAATGTGGGTGTGTTACCCTGTGGCGCCAAGCCAATGTGACCTCAATTACATTTTGGTGAATGATTGGCCTTCCCCTTTTTTATGTACATACTCATCTCCTTGGTCTCCAAAGACATATCCATTGAGCCTACACACACGTATTTAATCTGGCAAGCTCTCCTGGCAAGGACAAGTCAACATGTGGTGGCAGTGGTGTTCCTCTTCCTCTGCAAGTGAATTTTGCTCGCCCCATCTTGAGTTTGCTTCTTCCAAACAGCACTCCTACCACATCCAGAATCTTGCCAGAGCCCTGTGGTGCAACTACTGGTCTGTTTGTCCACATTTGTAACCCATTTATACTGTGCTGCTCTCCTAGAGCACACAACTCAAATCACACTCAGGAAGGAGGGAAGCCCAGGGAGGAAGAGAGTTTGCAGTGGGGTTAGTTTGGACGTTCTCGCCCTTAAATGCTTTTAAAGTGTTCGCCAGGGACTTCAGTGGAAGCAGGCAAGCTCTAACCTCTAGCACACTCCCATATGAAACCTGTGTAAACTAATTCAGTTGAACCGTTAGCACTCGGGGTGATTAACCACGGGAGTCTCTGATCTCCCCTTATTAAAGAGAAGGAGAATGAAATTCACTGATTCATATCAGTTAATATAAATCCTTGAGAGATTCACAGTTAATTTCAGCAGGGGCAGGCTCTGGTCTCCTAAAAGTACATCTTCATACAAGAGGGGAAAGCTGAAGGTTTTTGTACTGGATTACACTCAACAAGCAAGTCCAAGGTGCCCAGATTTCCAGCCTGTGGTGTGAAGCAAACAAGTGCACAGAAATGCTGCAGCTCTGAGATTTCTACTCTGATGACACTTTTGAATACTTGGCTCTTGGTAGGCAGACATGTGCCATCTTGTTTTAAACAGCTCCATCTTCATGTTAAGCGTACTCAAGAGAGATTTGGGCTGGGGTGAGTAGGATTAAGGATGGCTGTAGTTTCATTGCAGAGATCATCCTCTGCCACAAGAGCTTTTCCCTTTAGTAACTAAAACAGTGCTCTGGGGTACCTCTGGAGCTGCTCACCTCATGTCAGAAAGGCCACCCCAAGCAACCTCAAATTCTGTTTTTAGATGCCACAGCCTGAGCAAAGTAGTACATGAATATAGCTTTATTAATGCCAAATGAATTTCATTTTTCAAGACACCCTTACAAGACTGCTTGGTGACTTACATATTTTGTGAGATATGCTTTTTGGTACACGTATTGTTCTGCTGCATCTGTGTACAGTTTTGCAGTTAAGTGCAATGCTAGGATCCCAGACAAAATGAAACAGGTGGTGAACACAATATGCTGCTTCTAGCTCTTTGTAACTTATTCACAAGTGGTGCAACTGCTCATTTCAGTATTTCCCCGAGAGACCTCCTTAAGACCAAGGACTGCCTCTCATGGGCTGCATGCTGTACAGCAAAACTGGAGTGTTGGCTCCTGTCCCAAAAGTATAGAGGTAGCATTTTGGAAATGGTTAAAGGAACAGCAACATTTCTTTTTCAATACCAAGCTACAACCATGCCCGTTTAGGTCTGTAAAGAAAGGCACACATGAGGACAGCTTGGCTAGGATCAGGGGAAAAAAAAAAAAAAAAAAAAAATATCAAGTGGGAGAAGAGAGCAAAACCCTGTTTCAAGAATGCCATTGCTCATGCAACTATAAACATAGCGTCTGTTATACCATCAAGCAGAAACTGAAGCTGGCTGAAGCAGATAATGCACTATGAAATGCCAGAGCATCTTGCAAAATTCTGAAGGCTGCATAATGACACAACACTTGAAAAGCAAAAGAAACAAGTTCCTCAGACAAAATCTTCATATTTCAGTACTTACAGATATGTTAGGATGCAGACTTTGCACAGATATAAAAAGTTCTGAATGACAGTCATGCAGACAGAGGCAACCCTGCAGCTACCCAAGCATGCTCCAGCATTACTGACGTGGGACAACACAGTTCAGGCACATAGTACATGCCAGTTGCAACACTGACCTTAGATCTCTCATCCCAAATCCACAGGCAGAGAGCAACAGAGGAGGTAAAAAATGATGGGTTTACTTGTAAAAAACTTTTAACATGAAAAAAAACTTCAGATAAAGGATGACTCATAACTTTAATTTAGCTTTAAATACTTGCTATTTGCAAATCAAACAAGACATTCCCTACTCCCTGTGTTACCTGTAAACCAAACCGACAAAGGTAGCTTTCAGTTGAACAAAGCATGCCCAGGAGATAAGAGGTGAGAAGTATTTTCTGCATCATTGTTACTTACATGGACTTAGAAAGAAATGGCACCAGCCACCACATGAAGAATACATCAAAATGTGAAATTGAATAGCATGCCTAAGGCACATTTAGAACCAAAACGTTTGATATTGCCACACTTCACTGATGCAAAAATATGAATGGCTCTGGCTTGTAATTTGTTTTCTACAACTTTATTGAATGTTACATATGTTCCAAATCCTAGCTGACATTTCAAAACAGTGGAAAAGGAATAATTTCTTTCTTCTCTTTACAAAGAGCAGTGAGAAAAACAGGTCCTATTCATCAATCATTCACGGTGAAATCATCTTATTGCTACCCACCTGTAAAGAAACTGGAGCAATGAGGTCCCTAAGGACAACTACAACAAAAATGGTAACAACCCAATGCATTCAGCACACTCGCTGCATTTAACTGCAGCAGAGTGAGAGCAATTGGAGGTACACTGGGAACCTCAGAGCAACACATCTTGAGCCTACAGCTGTCGGGTTTGTAGACTCTGCATGGCCACTCTGCCCGAGTTACACACGCGTACCAGGCTTCCTACAGGAGATCAGGCTCTTCAGATACTACTGAATTACTGAACTCCAAGAACACAGCCGGCTTCAAAAGACACTCCGTGTATTTAATTGTTAAAAGCTGTTTTATGCACACAGTCATAATTCAAGTTTATTCATGAGACTACACAGATTTTCCTTCATTCACATGAAAGTGGTTATACCAGCTGATTGAAAAGCCCAAGAAAACCACTAAATTTTTTCTTGCTGAAAAGACCACTACAAAAAAAAAAAACAGAACGACCCCAAAACACACTCTAGAATTTGTTATCTTTGAGTATGCAAAGTCCAGCGTCCCCAGCAGATGAATTTCCTCTAACACAATTCAGACTTGAGTTACCTTAAAAATGGTAAACCGCAGTTTCATCATGCAGGTGAGATAAGTGGTAGCTTAGTATTCAGAGCAAAAATTTTCTTTCCCTAAAAAGAGGGAAAGATACAACCCTATCTTTCACAGTCTTGCAACTAGAAGCCTCCACCATGACCATCTCAGCAAACTCAACCACCAACAAATACTCAATCTTTCTTCGGACATATCTGTGCACAGAAGAAACCAGAGCAGCCACGGAGATAAAATATTATAGGTTTATTTAAAACTTATTTTCCACTTGACTATGCAAAATACAAATTCCAACAGAACGTTCATTTTCACGTTGTAGTTTACAAATATACAAAATAGAAGTTTGCTTAAATTTATATTACATATTTATTATGTAAAGAACTAAATAGAAAACATTTGTTCTGCTTAAGGCACATTTGGGAATAAACCATTGTACAAACTATTGCACATCGAAACCACAGTGCATTAGACTGTCTGCATAAAGTCATTTTCTTTAAAAAAAAATAAACCAGGTTTATTTACCTGATTTAGGTCATAATTGGCGATCGGAAGGTGAAAATATTTCCTTGTCAGATATGCAGCAGTTTGAGAACTTTGGCTTCCTGGTTTTGGTACCTCTAGAACCAACAGTCACTAAGCACCATGAAATAAGCTTTTAAAATATAATTCTGTACCTGAATTTTTTCCTCCTTTTTTAACATCACAATGGCTTTTAGAAGGAAAAAAGGAAAGTACAAGATGACATTTACATCTAATATTGCATTGAAAGAAAATTAAGGGAATGTTATTTCCCTGTGTAATATCCCCACCCTCCGAACTACACACAGTCTGTTTAACCCTGATATCCATGACTTCCAGTCACTCCTTGGCATTTTGTAGTCCGGAAATAATTCAAGTTGGATTTACAAATGGAATGATAGAAGATCCAGTCATTGGCCCCAATGTTTTCGGTTCTCTTTTCTTTTAAATGCATATATATATATATATATATAAAGAAGTTGCAACATCTGCTTGCAATTATCCCTCTTTTCCACTCTTTGGAAGACTTCACCTTGATTATCTGTAGTGCTTAAACTGTGTTCTCCCCATCTTGTGGAAGACAGTCCTCATGCTGTAAATACTGGATTCTCTACGGCAGTTAGGGGAAGATCCACTGCTTCAAAAGTGCCTCTTCATGTGTAAGGCGAGGTGGTCCGACCTGGAAAATGCTCTGTCACATCGCTGGCACTGGAAAGGGCGGTGGCCCGTGTGTTTTCTGTAGTGACGTGTAAGTTCATCAGACCGGGCAAACTTCCATCCACAGCCTTCCCAATCACAGTGGTAAGGTTTCTCACCTTCAAAAAAAACCCCCAGAAAATACAATGCGAGTTAGGTTTTTTCATGGCTACCAGTTCTTTCAAGAAGCACTAGCACACACATTGTCCTGGGTAAGAAAAAGGGCAACGTCAAAGAAAACGCAACAAACTTCTTGAAGCAGTTGCAAGCAAACTACAAAGGCTCATAGAGTAACTTTGTCTGTTCAAGGCATACAGGTACTTTAAAATGTTGGCGGCCCTGCAAGCTTCACTAAAACACTCATTTCCACTGTTTGTCTTGCACCCAAGGCTTCAGAGCACAGAAGTTCAGATAATAGTAGAGAGTATTTTTGCCAGCTAATGTCATACAGTTGAACAGCAATCGGAGACAGCTCAGCAGACATAATATATTTATATAACTAAGTCTCAAGAAATAAAAAACAGCTTAAAACTGTTTTCATTAGCTTAGCTTAAGGACTCAGTCTTACAGCCCTCACTTTAACAAACCCACTGCTGATGGCAAGACGAGTTCCCCTGAGTTACTCCTGTTGCTACACATACCGATGTCAGTGCAGACCGGCTCGGGGCAAGTACTGTTCACTTGGCTTATATTCTTTCACCCCCACGGCCATCAGCTTAAGATATAGCCCAACTACTGCACTACCAGTAGTTTCTCCCTTTCCCGTCTCCTCTTCAGGAGAAAGCTTTGAATCAAGTTCACAATCCAGGGATTTAAAATATGCAAATTCCCAGGCTATGTAATCACTGTTATGGAATGCTCACACTGGCGAAACCGCACACAGCATACCTGCTTTCACAAGCTCAGGTACTGCAACACTCCACTCAGCTGCAAGGTGAAAGTTTGAACTTGGGCTCAGATACACAATTTGGCAGATTTTATCTGAATTCTAGTAGTAGCCAATCAGCTGTTCAACTCTGCCTCTTTGGTGCTAGTGCAGGGGACGATGTGCTCCCATGCAGAGACAAAGCACCGGG
>NW_008604265.1:0-708 GCF_000691845.1 Merops nubicus | reverse complement strand
CCCCCCGCGGGCGCTGCCAGCCCCACTTGAAGGGGCTCATCAGTCTCCCCAGAGAGGGCACAGGAGCTTGCAGAGGTGCATGATCTTTTGCACTGAAGCAAGCCAAGCCAGGAGGGGTGCGTGTGCAAAGGGTTCAACTACAAGCAAAGAAAGCAGTACCTTAGAGAGAGGTCTGCTCCCTCCTCCGACGTGGGCCAACACCATCTAGAGCAACAAATCCCAGCTGACTTCCAACTACCTGCTAATTAGCTAGCCACATAGCAAAAGAGGAGCAACAAACTTTGCCTTGGCAAGAAACCCACCTGCTCCCACATCTGAGTCATTCTGAACCATTAAGTAAAACACTGAGCCAGTAAGCAAGGACTCCGCAGAACTTCATGTAGCCGAGGCTGGGGGGAGCCAGGAAACCCAGCGGAGAAGCGTTAGAACTTGCTACTTTCAGCCCTCCTCCAGTACTCCCCACCCCGCTTTCTCATTGTTCGAGGAGCTCACTCCATGCCCCTCAGGCTGGGGTGTCATGCCGACCCCATGCCAGGACTAACCTGTGTGGGTTCTCAGATGTGCCTTGAGATGAGAGCTCTTGGTATAGGTTTTGCCGCAGCCCGCGTAGTCGCAGGTGTGCGTAGCTGTCCTTTTCCTCGGCCACGACCGGCGTCCCCTCTTGGGCTTGGTCTCCTCGGGCAGGCAGCTCCCCGGCGGCATCAGCTC
>NW_008604264.1:0-646 GCF_000691845.1 Merops nubicus | reverse complement strand
TTCTGATGCACAGCTGATTCTCGCTGTTGCTCTGCCCAATGCCAGGAGATGTGGGCTGCCCTTTGCCAGGGCCCTGCTCTTCTCCATGCTACCTCCTCCCCTGGAACTCCAATAAAAGCTTTCTTGCATTGCAATGTTGACCCATGGCTTTTCTTCCCTCTGCCTCCATCCTCAGTACCCTGCGTGGTGGTCTTGGCTCCCTGGGTCCTCCCAGTCAGTTCCCCCCAGCGGGACCTGCCTCACATCTTCCTTTCTGCCCTTGGCAGCACGTCCTTCCACCAGACGATCACCTGCTGTGGGAGCCATGCCCAACTCCTTCATCAGCTGCTTCTCCCTCTTTGCCTTCCCTGCCTTCTCCCCACGTTGTGTTGCTGCACTCTGCAGCCCAAGGAGAGCCACTGGCACCAGCAGAGAGGTCGTTGCACATTCTGGCCATTCTCGGTGAACTGCCTGCAACCCCAGTGTTGGGGGGATTGGGACACCACTGGGGTCACCTAAATGGGAAAGGCGCAGCTCAGAGCCTCTTGGGAGGCCATGAATCGATAGGTGAGTGACTGGGCAACCCCAGCACCTCCCCAGCAGTCTGACCTCCATCCCCTCCACATTCCTGCATGTCTCCTCATCCTCTTTGCCTTCTGTCTTCCAT
>NW_008604263.1:0-7815 GCF_000691845.1 Merops nubicus | reverse complement strand
AAAAAAAAGGTTAAATAGTGATGATCTATCTCTCCCACAAAAGCTAAGCTAGTTCATAAACCATTTTAAACAACTGCTAAAAAAGAAATTTCTCAAAATACACTCAAAAGTTAATTAAAATAATTTTCTAAGAAAATTTAGACTTATCTAATCCTGAAGTGCATTTATTGTAGGTTATTCTACCAACTAATAGTTCACAACTGCAAAATATCAGCTAGGAGCTAATTGCATTGTATTGAAATATAGAAAGCAGGATTTCTCACTAGAGGAAGAGGATATTGTTCTCATGAATATTGAACATGTAAACACTTTAATCCTACTGCTAATAAATTATTGCAAAAATAAATTGATATTTATATAATATTTTAAATATTTTAAATAATATTTTTCAGTTTTACCCATCTAAAATTTAAGCCTTAAATTTAAACACTTTGGGCTCAGAATTATTATAAGGAAGGAAATAAGAAAATCTAAGCTTGAACCCCCTCAGGAAAAAAAACTCTGAGGAAGAAATTACTTCATCCTCACTCTATTTTTCCTAACTCCACAGGCATTTTATCTGTACAATAGGTGATCACCAACATACTAAGACAACAATCAACTTATATTGCAATGGATATACAAAAGTAAGAACCTTTTTACCAGAACACAAACACTCATTTTCAGCCAGAGTAACAACTGATTTAGGAACCTCTGACCCCAAAGACAAAGTAACTCACATTTCCACAGGTATCACCCACAGGGTAGGTGTGGAAACACAATTCACACCTGTTTAAAGGACTAAGGGAAAGTTTCCCCTTGAAATCTCTTCTTCACTAGACAGGGGTGAAAATACAATAACCTTGAGTTCAACTCATCAATACAGCTATAAATATTATCCTTTCTAGAAAGAGCTTATGAAATCAAGTCACAGAGTGCACAATTCTCCACTGAATAATTTAAAGACAAGTGAACAGAGCTGAGTTCTCTTAGCTGCACTTTGGTTCACAGCTCCATGCAGTTTAACAACATGAAATGAGTATCTACAGTCCACCTAACAGGAGGAGAAACAATTAGAATAGATCAAAGAATTTCAGATAATGCCTTTTATTGAAGTTTACAGTTTTTCACTAAAATTTCCATGTCACTAATTCTTAGCTAATATCCCCAACTCTTCTGACCCCACTCCTCACCTTTTGCTGCATGAAGGATACAAAACCAGTATTAAGTCAGGTATTCCTAAAAAAAAATCCCTCTTGTTTATCTAAGCTCTCAAAACTCAGAGTTATTTTTGGTAAATTTGGCAAGATTAAATTCCAGAAGACTTACACTTATTTTTTTCAACTCTGCTGCAGCAGTTTTGTCAATTATGGTTTTAGAAGTTCACTTCAATCCAATGAATCTAATTATATGATAATTAAATTTTTTTCTATTGCTCTCCCTTTACAAATATAATGTTCAAATACAACACTATGAATTCACACATCTTAGATAGTGAAGATACACTTCACAAACATAACTTCTGATAGTGGACATACATTTTAAGAGTCTAGAAGTTCAACTGCTACATTTAAACTGTTGCAGTTTGAGTCCCAACTTACTGCTCAGGCTACAGCAAAGTGAAAAATATTTTCATTTTATTTTAAGCTCTTACTTTCAAATAGATTTGCCTATAAACTACATACTCCCTATTTTTCCAGCTGAAAATCCAGTGGCAACTACCTCCCACGGGGACTTCAGCTCATTGTCTCACAACTGGCTCATTTGGTAACCTTTCCAGTCTAAACAGCTGCTGGAATAATCTGCCTGCAAATCTTCTCAACAACACTTTTCCCTTTGAAGGTTCCTAGCAGTGCTGCAAGAAGTACTAAGGAAGAAGCACCCAAGGTTTTAAGTGGCTGAAGAGCCTGTTCAACCACCAGGCATTGTAATGTGGTACACGAGGTTTTTTTCATTCACTTACAATCTGCATTTCCAAGGACAGATATGCACCAAGGAAAACAAAAATCCACACGACTTTTTGTCTGGAAGATAGTGTTTTAAAAATCAGCATCAATACCAGGACAATCTTGCAAGCTTACTAGGCTAAAAAGGAACAAGCCAAGGGATTCAAAGCCTTCAAACCAATTTATCTGTTGCACAACACGTTCTCTTGAGAAATTTTGCAGCTTCACAACTATTTGTTCCAAATCACAAAGCAACTCAGCTCCAGTGGTCACCGTTTCTTCAGTCTCCAGCTGTAGTTAGGTCTGTGCTCAGATAATACAAAGGAAACACAGAGCTGTGAGCACCTCTGAGCTTGCCACTGCTCTCATGGGGTCACAGGGAGAGCTCGCAGAGGGAGCCTCAGATGGAGCCAGAACTGCATCAAATGGAGACATTATTGTCTTTTCAAGACTCTCAAAACTAAGAATTGGCTTTTGTAAGCAAGTAAGCTTAGCAATGAGCTTCAGTGTGACTGATGAATACATTGGTGGATTGGTTTGTTTCCTTCTTCAAAGTGTACAGGTAAAAACTGAGTAAACAGGTAAAAAATAAAGCAATTCAAGAGCTATTGTGACCTTCAGATATGCAAGTATACAATATTATACACCCAGTAAAAGATTTAAGACTACTGTTATGTCATTTAAATACTAATTTCAGAGTCAGAAGTGTTGAAGAACTTAAGAAATAGCTGAGGTTGAAATGAACAAAAAAAATATCACCAAGTCAGAGACTAAAAATGACACATTCACCAAGCAACTACTATAAAAAGAGAAGTATTCAGTAGTACAAAGGCTTCATGCCCAAGAAAGGCTTGCATTTGAAAATAAATATAAACTGAAATAAAGTGCATACTTTTAACAGAACACATTACTAATCACTGGGGGGAAAAAAACCCCTTATTTTCAGATCACAATCAGATGTCTAAAAGGTGTGCTTTCATTTCAGTAAATCAGAAAAGCTAACAGAAGTTATACTGCACATCCACTATACATTATATTACCTCAGCAGAGCCTTTTTGTTTTCAGAAGTATCAGACAACTGCCAATCAATTTAGTCATCTGATCAAGAAATACAAAAGTGCACTATCAGTTTTTCAATTCAATCAGTTTTCTTAGAATTTAAAAGGTCAAGATTCTCATAAATGCTCCTGAGGATCTGTGAGCAACCATTGTTCAAAAACAATAGTTTAAAATGAAATCTAAAAGTCAGAATGATGGTAAAATTATTAGCTTTAAAGCTATTTCTTGAAAACAGACAACAGCTTTAAAAATTCTAAAACACTGAACTTGAATTTCAACACACTAAAACAGATGGCCCAAACCCATCATGGTTTTCACTCACTTTTTGTATCTTAGGAACTTCAGTTGCACTTTAGCAAAATCATGAAGTGTCTAAAACATTAATTTAACATTTATTGGAGACTTTCCCCTTCATTGCTCAAGGCAGAACACTATCCCTCAAGTACACAGAGGTACTTAACAGCTGCTCTATGCTCTGACAGTCAGCTGCACAAGAACTGTAGCAACTTTTAACTTGGCCCACTCACCCTTTGAGCAACTTTGGCTGTTTTCTGTTATCCCTGCAGAATCAATCCATGCAGTTGTGAAAACATATAGAAACAATGAGTTCCCAAGTCACAAACACAGTGGAACACACTGGCATCATAGCAGCTTTTTAGTGAATTCATAATTAGCAATACAACTCCTCAGAAAAACTACTTGGCCTTTAAGATTTTTTAAAATGTATGTAGAAATGCACCAGAATCATACATATATATGTACACACTACAGTACCTCCCACTTGTTAGTCCTATGGACTTCCCACTTCAGTAGATTACTACATTCTTTCCTATAACTTGATAAGCAGCAAAATATCTTTAAGTGGAAGCATTCCCATATGAAGCTGTGCTGCATATCACCTAATTAATATTTAGCAGAAACACACTCTGAAACTATGTGATCTACAAGAATAGGCTGGGAGGTGGGGAAAGGCAAGAAGGGCAAGAAACAACTTTTGAAACCATATTTATCTGGTATGGCTGTTTTAAAACAGAAACTGACCCCATGAATGGGAACCACTTAAGTGTCAGAGAGTTGTACAATTTCAGCAAGAGCCAAAGAAGGTGCTGGAACTCTGTACAGGATTAAGATCTCTGACAAGCCAACTTCATCCACAACAAAAGTTGCTAACTGGTCTCCATTTTGCTGTCCCCAAAATTTCTATATTCCCTCGATGCTGTTGATTATTCAGCAGATAACACAATTTTGCAGCAGCAGCAGTTCTTACTAGTAGATGACCACATATTTCTACAGCAGATGTGTTTCAAGATCACTTTCAGAAGCCTCAGAAAAGAGTTCAACGAAAGCTACACTAATCAGTTTGAATTTTCCACAGGATATAAGTGTTTTGAAGTCTATTATGAAGTTTTCAAGTCACTGAAGAAAATTTAATAGAAACCAGAAATATCCCTTGATGTCTGATTAATGGCAAAGACAGATGCCAGATCGGTCACAGATTGGAATCTTATGAAACAACCTAATGAAACATGATTCCAGGAATTACACTACTACCAAGAAAAAAGTGTCCAGTGTTTTTCTGAAAGAGCTGCAGGACAGTGGGAAGATTCTTACTATGAACTCCAGTCCACAGACATCTGCAGCATGGACATATATTCTCTATTGTAACACTGAAATGTGTTATAGAACCTCAAAGTGCAGTCTTCCATAGTCCCAAGAACCATAAAGACCTGGTTCCTCTGTATATGAAACCACATACACATACAGCATGGGTAAAACCACCAAATCCAGGGGGTGAGGCAAAGAAAAAGGTCTGGCAAATGCTGAAGGAGTCTTGACTGAGTCCATGACAGCACCCATGCACCAGGAAAACACCAACTCTCAACATCGCCACTCACTCACAAATTAGGACTCACATGGGTTTTGTTGTAGTTATACCCCCATAAAAGGGACTTTTATAAACTGCTGTTTGGCCAAAATAGCCTAGCAGAGAGTACCTCACCTATGTAAACTTGCATTTTTACTTTGTTATTGGAAAACCAGCCAGCAGAGGGGGCACAAGCTAATAAAATTTATCCTCCTAGGAGGCGGTTGAGTAACGAGGAGATAAAACACGAGGCACGCTCTGTTTGAATACTAAATACACAGAAACAGGTAAATACTTAATTTTCTAACACTGTGTACACCTAGAGAAGCTCTGACTGATTGTATGAGTACAAATGAGAAGTAATCAGTCACTGAACCCTAACCTCTCTAATCCAACAGTTCAGTTTCTGACACAGGGCCAGCAGGTATCCTTCCACTTCTCCCTTTTTTTTGCCCCCAATTGCCCATCTTTTGGAAGGCTCAGCCACAAGCACTCAGCTGCATTACACACATACCCCCTTTTCTTTTGAAGCTAAAAAAATATTATTCTAACAATTTTATCTTTTAGAGAAGTAAGGTCTTAAAACAGAGCTTAAGATCTTAGAACAGTGTTAAGAAAGTCTACTAAAATTTACTTCCACTTCTCCCTTTTTTTGCCCCCCATTGCCCATCTTTTGGAAGGCTCAGCCACAAGCACTCAGCTGCATTACACACATACCCCCTTTTCTTTTGAAGCTAAAAAAATATTATTCTATCTCTAACAGTTTTATCTTTTAGAGAAGTAAGGTCTTAAAACAGAGCTTAAGATCTTAAAACAGTGTTAAGAAAGTCTACTAAAATTTATCAAGCTCTGAAGACATGCTTCCATTAACTCACCAGCTTTTCCCCCAAGGAAATGGCAAATGCTGTTCAAACAGTCACAACTCCTTCATGCTCTCAAAGTCAGGGCATCAATGGCAACTATTTTGCAGCATGGAGGGCTACCAAATAAAGACCTTCACTCCATGAGGTGAGGAGATTCCAAAACCTAAGCTCAGTTATGTGCAGCTGTCCTTCCCTACAGGCTACAGCAAGGTTATTACAGGCAAAGTCATTTTTCACATCCTAGACAACCCTTTAGTTAACCACACTGCAAATACCTAAGGGTCACTGCAGTGCCCACAACACACACCAGTGGCAGCTTCTCATTTGGAGTGTCTGGGGAGGGTTATAAAATAGTCACACTGGTTTTGCTTCATCCCTTCCTGGCACTGAGATAAGCAGCTGATAAAATTATTTTTGCACGTGCAGTTAGGACACTGATTTGGTGGCATGGCTGAAGCTTTCTGTGTTTCAGGTGACAGGAACAAAGGACTTGCAGGTTTCAACAAAACAGAAAAGAAAAAGAAACAGTTAGCAAAAGGTTTTCAAAGCAGAAGTGCAAGAGCAAGAGCAGATTCTTCCTAAAGACCAGCCAGAAATAAAACTCCTCAGCACACCAGTGACAGAATAGAAGAATTAAGGGAGCATTCTAAGCATTTTTTTAAAAAAAATAACCATTTATGGCTTCAATTAACTATTGAAGTTCAAAATATTTTATCTTACACTTGGCCTGCCCAGTTTTAAATCCCTACAGCAAACAAAATCAAAGATCCAGTCAGATATCACTTCTATAATTAAAATTAGAGACAAAACAGCTATCTGAACTCCACAAAAATGACACAAAGCCCTTAAAAAAAAACCATAAAAATATAACTAAGCACATCAGCTGCTTGCTTTGCCTAAGCTTGCAAGTTTGCATTCTATAGGCAATGATTTCATTGCATATCCATCTTGAAATTTGCAACAAAAAAATCCTCTGTGCTCAGTATCATTTTTATAGATGCTCATAACTTGACACATTCTGGGTTTCCAAGTCTGGCACTGAATGTGCTGCTTAAAGACTGTTTAACTGTGCAGCTTCAGACATTTTGGAATTACACTCAGAAAGCTTGTGCTAAGAACAAAACTAACAGGAAGAAAACCAAAAAAAGCAACCAAAAGAACCAAAACAAAAATCTCCTGAAAAGGAGATTCAATGCAAGAAATTATAATTGTGGAATACAAAATCTCCCTATTGAGTAGTGCCTGTGTGAAAATAGAAGGGATGTGTGCCATGGTAGCATTTTTAGGCTGTGTTCACACAGAACAATAAAGGAATGATGAATACATGGTAGGATTTACTAAGACATCAAAACCTTTAAAATCTCAAGAGACATTTATGTCTTCCTGTGCTGAAATCACAGAGTTCCCAACATTACTAAGTCACAGTTTCAAAAATGAAAATTTACTTTAAAGGTTTGTTCTGAGATGAAAGGAACAGGACAAATTTAATTGGGTTCTAAATAACATATTGCATAAGTGATAACTGATTAACTTCTCCGTGCTCCACTTTAGGTGAGGTCCTTGGTAAATTTCAAAAACAATTCAGGCTTTGAGCTTTTCAGAGTTTGTGACATTGTAATAAAAAAAAAACCCAAACACAGAATGGGCTTCAGACCTAGTGAATTTCAGCAAGTAACAGGGAAGAAGAGCATTAAAATGAAGAGCAAAAACGCTCTAAAATTGAAACATGCAGGCACTGATGTGACAAGTACCTGATAATCCCAAAAAGGGAACAGCTTTAACTTTTTGTTACATTAAATCAATTGAAATATATAAGCAGCAAAGCAACTGTGATCACAACTTGCCCCTTATTTTCTAAAGTAATGGAATCTGTCATTTAAAAAAGAAAGCATTTTATCAGTTAGTTAGTGATTAGTAAAAGAATCACTACTGGAATCATCTGAAATTGGATAAACCAGCCAACAAATCCTGGTGGTTTCCAAAGTTATTTGACTGGGTATAGTAAATGCAAGCTGCTAAAAATAGGTTATGTTTGAGCTTTTATATACTTAAACCAAAAAAAAAAAAGTTAAAATAACCAGCCATACCAAACATAACTTTAAAC
>NW_008604262.1:263-654 GCF_000691845.1 Merops nubicus | reverse complement strand
ACGGGGTACCATGGGCTCTTGTCAGTTTATTACATGATGGAATTACACGAGTCCAGACTGAACAGTGGACCCAAGATTGTTACATTACACAAACCGGCTGCCTTTAAACTTATGACAAGGGACAGATGGGAATTTCATGGAAAGGAAATCTTCTCGCATAAAGCTTCAGAGACCCACGGGCACTTAAAACCCATGGACTTTCAGCTGGTCGTCTTTGGCCAGTCCAATCTGCAAGAAAGAAAACGCAGCTCACAGCAGGGTGAGGGGGAGAGGCCCCCACACGCTGCACCACTGCCCACAGCCCGGGTTCTGCTCCCCCTAAGGCACGGAACGAGGGTCAGACTGCAGAGCCCTGCTGGGTGACATCTGCCCACAGCAAGCATCTGGAGCC
>NW_008604262.1:0-221 GCF_000691845.1 Merops nubicus | reverse complement strand
CGCCTGACACTCGTGTCGGGTGAACGTGCACTGGGCACACACGGCAGAACCAGGATCTCCTCCTACCTCTACGAGGAACTGGCAGATGTTCTTGCGCTGGTCGCCCTGCAGCTGGATCACTTCTCCATACTCGGGGTGCTCGATTACAGTACCATTGCAGGCGAATTTCTGCAGCGCGGACAGAAGGCTCCTTAGTGCAACCCAAACCACACCGCCCGCCC
>NW_008604261.1:409-681 GCF_000691845.1 Merops nubicus | reverse complement strand
CACCGATTTCGGGCACAGAGAGGGCCACTGTCATGGCCACGCAGACGAAGAAGGCGGGCAGCAGGATCTGCGAGAACAGGGCCTTGGTGTTGCGCTTGGCGCAGTGGAAGCGCTTGACGATCAGCCCGTGGAACTGGCGCAGCTTCAGCCACGAGCCCTCCAGCTTGAAGCTTCCCTGCCCAGCCAGGTCGTGGTCCTCGGCCTCCATTTCTGCCTCTTGCTCTGGGAGGGGAAAGAAACATCAGACCCCGGGACGGCTGCTCCTGGCCTCG
>NW_008604261.1:0-271 GCF_000691845.1 Merops nubicus | reverse complement strand
CATCCAGCCCTGATGGCCACTGAGCCACGGCAGCACTGCGGCAGGAAGCGAGGCAGCTGGCTGGAGGGTTCCTCTTGGCCCAAAAAGGGAAATTTAGACAATAGTTTTAAAAAAAACAACTTAAATTGGTGCTTTTGGGCAGAACTCCTCCATTTTCCCATCAAGCTCTCCCAGCTGGCAAGGGGAGCAGCACAGTCAGGACAGGGGGATGGGATACGGGCACCCAAAGAAGGCAGCAAGCGTGGGGCTGGGGCTTGTGGAGCTCTGCCTC
>NW_008604260.1:0-5377 GCF_000691845.1 Merops nubicus | reverse complement strand
TCCATCCGCGCTGCCCTGCGCCAGGAGAAGGGGCTCTCTGCCATCGCCGACCTCCTGGGCCACGACAGCGAGCGGGTGGTGAGAGCCGCCTCCGGGGCCCTGCGCAACCTGGCCGTCGACCTGCGCAACAAGGAGCTGATCGGTGAGCGCCGCAGGGGGGACGTCGTGCTCGCGGTATCCGTCCAGGTTAGGCAGGAGCTTCCTCCAGATCTTGGCGCTGGAGGAGGCGTGTGGGCACGGTATCAGCCCAGCATCTGTGGACTGCCCCTCTCCCGGAGTAGCGTATGCTGAGCTCCTCTGAGAGGGACACCAAAACTGTTCACCTGTCTCTGATCCTTCTGCAGTGATTTTCCCCTTCCCCTGCCTTGTAGTCCTCTTCCTCACTTACTCATGCCCAGCTCTTTCCCCCTTCCCAGGTAAACATGCCATCCCAAATCTAGTGAAGAACCTGCCTGGAGGCCAGCAGACCCCAGCCAAAAACCTCTCTGAGGACACAGTGGTGTCAGTCCTCAACACCATCAATGAAGTAATTGCAGACAACCTTGAGGCTGCAAAGAAGCTACGGGAAACGCAGGGGATTGAGAAGTTGGTGCTAATCAACAAATCTGGGTAGGCTTTGCTTGAAAGATAAAGCAAGAGGCAGAGAGGGGTTTCTCCAGGAGCTTCCCCAGGGCCACAGGTATTTCCAAACATCTCTTCCTTCGTCTTTCTAGGAACCGCTCAGAGAGAGAGGTCCGAGCAGCTGCACTTGTCTTGCAGACAGTCTGGGCTTACAAAGAACTGCGGAAGCCCCTTGAGAAGGAAGGTTGGAAGAAGTCAGATTTCCAGGTATGGTGATGGAGGAATGGGGATGCCCTGCTGTGGCTCAGGCCCTGCAGTGGGGAAAGGGGTGTTCTTGGAGCTCAGTAGTACTGGATTTCAGCTCTTAGCTTGCTGGTGGGATCAGAAACCATTGAAGGTGTCCCCTCTGGCTTTTCTCAGCAGATGGCTGGCAGGAAGTCTCTGCCGAGGAAGAACCACTCTGTAAAGTTCTAAGCCCTTGTGTCCCACACATAAGTGTGCAGATCTGTAGACTGGAGTGTTTACAGCGCTAAAAAAAACAAACAAAACAAACAAAAAAACCCCAAACAAACAACCCAACCAAAACAAAACACTCTGGCAGTGCTGAAGAACAAGATCCTCCAGGTTTCAGTTTATTTTCCAAAAGTTGGGATTCACCTTGCTGCTTAAGGGCTAGGTGCTGCCTTGACCCAGTCCGGGCAGGCCACCTCCACTCAAATGCGGGTGCAGCAGGGGGCTCTGGAGCACCCTCTGGTTGCTTCAGGGCCCTTGTGCGAAGGCTGTGGGAGAATTCCTGAGTTGGTACCGGTGTTTGGGGGAGGGGGTTGTGCTGATGGAGAAGGAATGTCTAGGCCAGGGTGTTAGTGGTCACTGTCTGATACTCCAGGTGAACCTGAGCAATGCCTCTCGGACCCAGGGAGGTAACTCGTTTGATGACAGCACCTTGCCTCTCATCGACAGGAACCAAAAAACAGGTATGTGCCTTCCCTTTGGCACCCATCCCTGCTGTCATCGTTCTACCTTGTGGGTACCCAGAACAGCTGGCCTTCACCTCCTCCCTGCTCTTCAGCCCTGGCTAGCTTGGCAGCCACAGCTGCTCATGTAAGGGTTTTATGATTTGGGCTTTAGATGGCTTTTCAGGGCTAGAGATGATGCATACTGGACCTACATCCTTGGGTTAGCAGTGCTGCGGCTGTAGCTGGGTCTGGGCTCTTCTAGCTGGGGTAGGCAGTGGAGGCAGTGGCTCCTTTGCTGCTCATGGCTGCAGGAATTGTCTGATCTGCTGCTCTCCCATACTTATAGATAAGAAATCCTCTCGGGAGGAGATCCAGATGAGCAACATTGGACCAGGTAGGAAAGGGACTGGAATTGGGGGTATCTGGCTGCCTTGGTAGCTGGTGGGGGCAGAGCTCACATCTCCGGTGGGGATGATGCTGCCTCCCATGGAGGTGACATGACTGACTGTCCCCTCTCCTGCTCCAGACAACTATTCCACACTCAATGAGCGGGACCATGGCAGGACGCTTGACCGACCCGGTGACCTCGGAGATATGGAGCCAGTGAAGGCAGTGCCGCTGATGGTGAGCAGCTCTTCTAGGGAGGGAGGAGCGAGTGGGGCTGGGGTGCAGGACACGTCACTGGCCTGGCTGGCAGGAGGAGGGGAGAACTGGGCTCCCATTACTAACACCCCCCACCCCACTCCACTGCCCCTACTAACCCCCGTGTGTCTGCAGCAGGAGGAGGGGCAGGATTCGCAGCCTGAGGTAGAGGAGGCGGAGGAGGAGGATGCCATGTTCTCCCCCGTGCCGGTATGTCCCACAGTGTCCTGCCCCACCTGAGCAGCGGTGACAGATCCTGCTGAGCCCTTAGGGGAGCTGGGGCCAGCCAAATTCTGCTCTGTTCTCTGGTGCCCGCAATCTCTGCCTGATCCGTCGGGACCGTGATCACACCTCTGCTGCTCGCTTGCTCTCGGTGTGTTAACACCTCTCCTTTCTTTCCACAGCAGAAGATCTAGCTGACATCTCTGCCTCCACTCAGTTTGGCTTGATAATATATTATATATATAAATATATATCTCTTCGCGGTGGAATGGACTGACTTTTATCTTGACTTATTTTTGGATTTTTTGCTGGACTGTTTGTGCCAATTAGCCAGCCAAACAACTGGGCCTGGTCCCCAGGGGCAGCCCAGGCCAGGCCACTCTGCCCCCTCTCGACTGCTGCACCTCCCCTTTCTGGGACACCTCGACAGATAACTCTTCCTCCCTGTCCTCCACCACCGCCTTCCTCCAGACTGTACAACCCTCCTGCCTGATTCTGCTGGATCAGCTGGTGTGATGCTGCAAAAGGACTCCAGATCTCTGCCTTCACCAGGAACTGCCTTCTCTCCCATGCCTTCCCCCTGCTCAGAGACTTCTACAGGGACAGAGACTGGGCCCTCACTCACCGCCTCTCTTTTTGTTTGTTTTGTTGGGAGTTTTTTGTTGCCTATAGGATATATTTTTTGTGTGTGGCATCACTCTTCAACCAGGGCCATGGGGGACAACGAGAGCATCCCTCCCTGGTGGCGGTGGGACCAGGGTGGGGGGGCTGGAGTCATGGTGGGGTGAGGGGAAGGAAAACCAGCAATAACTTCTCTTGCCTTGCTCTATAGATGAGGCTTTAGGGGCATAGGAAGGGGGAATCTGGCTCTGGATCCTTTGGAGGAGGGGTCTGGATGGGGCTGCTGGCCCTTACTCAGTGACTGTGAGGAGGGATCTTTGTAGGGAAGATGGTCAGTGCCAGGGCGCTTGGGATGGCCCCCCCGTGTGGGGGGCGATGGGTCCCCCGGGAAGGAGGCGATGCGGGGAGGCTTTTGGGGAGAGGCAGGCTTCTTGGGGCACACTGTGTGCCCGGCGTGAGGAGCAGGCACTAGCAGGGCTGCGAGCGGGTAGAGCCAGGATCCCCCACTCTCACCCCTGTGCACCAGCTGCCCTTGGTGGTGCCCCTCTGACTTTCTCTTGACACGTGCCTTTCTTTTGCCACTGTGAAATAGCTCTTCGAATCGTACTGTCTGGCTTTGCTGGGGAGGGGGTGTTTCCTGGGCTTCTGGCAGGGCTCAGCTCTTCCCTTCCCCTCTAAGAGCCTTAACTGTCTGCAGTGAGGCTGGAAGCCTGTTTCTGGGGGGATCCCAGCCCCCCTGCCTTCACTGATGGGGTGCAGGGCTGTCATCTGCATCCTGTCCTGAGGAAACTGGGCTACCAGAGGAGCTGGGACATATGCATCCTCCTCATCCTCTGTGCTGTGGTGGTGGGGGGTACATTTATGTGCTATGATCTTTTGGGGAAGCCCTTGGGCTCCCTCTGCAACTGGAAGCCTCTCTAGGAGGCTGCAAACTGGAGCAGGAGCCCTCCCAGCCTGGGGCTCCCCTGGAAATGGGCTTGTGAGGGGGCTGGGGAGGCTGCAGTGGACAGAACTGGTGCCTTGCTCCTGCCCTAAAGCACCTCCCAGCTCTGGCTGAGCCCTTCTTGGCTCCAGCCCCACCTCAGCTCAGTTTGGTTTTGTTCTGGGGTCTAACTCTTCTCTTTTCCTTTAAATATGTAAAACACTAATTCCTTCTTTAATTCCAAATGAACCAAAAAAAAAAAAGACTTCCCCTTTTCCCCTGCCCTGGCTCTCCTGGGCCACCCCTGACCTGGTGGGGATTGGGGCTAGGGAGGAGGGGAGCAGGGAGCAACAAGCTGTTCCTTCTCTGATTCCTGTGCACACTCTTGTAACGCTTTTAAAACAGAATGATTTTTTTATATAAATAAAGTTTTTAAAGTGTACCTGTGTGCCTTCCATCTAAGGCTGATACCTTGGATTTTTTAGCTTTGCAGCTGGGACTAAGTTTTCTTACAGGGATAGGGATGCGCTTTGGAGCGTTGCTTGTTTGCATGGCTCCAAATGATGCCATGTTGTGACAGTCTTGGGCTGGGGTGACATTTCCTCCACATTTTAGAAAAAATATGGAGGGAAAGTAAAAAGCGCTGACACTCTGCTTTATACTTAGCTCCCAATGTGTTTTGCAGGGTGCGTGGGGCTGCTGAGGATGTAGCTGAGAGCACTCCTCCCCAGAAGCATCGGGGCTTTCTGCTGGGAAGCATTTCTGTGAATTTTCCCTCTCCTCCGGTGGCTGGAAGCCTTGGCACAGGTGAAGGACTACCCTCATTTCTCTAGTGCTGAGTGCATTGTTGACGTGGCTGCTAGGAGCCATCTGAAGCAAATGTGCTCATCCCCTCCTGGGGAATACCAAAGCCAGGCTGAAACATGTTGGCTCCCTTTGCTTTCACCTGCGTGTGCACGTGAAAATAACATGCAGAAAGAGATTCTGTAACTGTGGAAATACCCTTTGGGAAGCAGTTTTGGCTTCTGCTTCAAACCAGCTTTTTACTTGAAGCTGTATTTCTGTTGGAAAGCTCTTTTTGCTGTGTGGCAGCAGTACGTGGCTCTGCAGCTGATTTCCTGCATGGTGCAGCTCAGCTGGAGTTGAAGCCATGAAAGCTGGGGCTACTGTCTCTGGGTTACCAGGGAAAGGCAGCTGGGGCAGAGTCACCCCTAGCTTGCAGCACCCTGGGGGGAGATGGGGACCCAATGCACCCATGGGTGGTGGGAAGCAGTGATGGGTGCATCTGGCGATGAGGGCCGACAGCCCTCCCACCTTGCCTTGTCCCATTGTCTTGTCCCCAAAGCCACCCGTGAGCACAGCAAAGGCAGAGCAGGGTCTTTTATTGCTTCAAGTCAAAGGGACAACGCCAGGGCTGCTGACGGGTGGAGCAATACAAGGCGTGTGGTTCAGC
>NW_008604259.1:39550-41173 GCF_000691845.1 Merops nubicus | reverse complement strand
CAAGCCTCAAACCACAACAATAATAAACACTTTCTCTGAACTAATTTATGAAGATTCTGATGAGAAGCTGCATGTTGTCAATACCAACATGATTCCCTTCTCATTATTCATACTGTGACACTATTCACTGAAAAGAGCCTTATTTATATGGTTTTTATCTATAATGAAAGATGCTTTTACTGACGATTAAACAATAGACTTGAAAACATGAGAAAGAAAGCCAAGCAACTCTTCAGATATTAAATGTAAAAATAGTCTGTATATAAACAAAACAATATTAATTTCTTGAATTCCTACTTATATATCTCATATATAAGTATTCATATTGACCACAGGACATCCTGTTACTCCTCCTCCTTACTGACATTCCCTACACTAAGTTACGAAAACTAGATTTGAAATGACTCATTGCACTGTTATTTCATTGTTATTTCAAACACAAAATCTTTAAAGCATTTCCTGAGTTTAAGGAAAAACGAAATATGTAGAATTAATTGAATTTAAAAAAAAAAAAATCTGGAGAAGAAAAGATAGCATCAAAACAGAGAAAGCATCACAGACAGCTGTACCACTGAATCTTAGCAGTAGCCAGGACTCCCCAGTCACTGATAGTGGCTAGAGCCTCCATCACAGTAAAAATTCAGCCTGGATCCGGCACAAGCACATTTCTGTTGCATTGCTAGAGTATGCAGTATGACGCTACCAGCTCCACACTGACTCCAGAAATGAAAGGTGCTACCTGATCTGGCCTGAAATCTGCTGGAGATGTTACTCCTTCAAATATTTGCTAGCAAACTTATATTGTTATGTTACTTTTTGATACTTCCATTGTAGTTTCTGGTCTCCCTGCTGTTACCTTCACTCCATGACCAAAGTACAGATTCAGGAGATGGTAGGTAATACATGATCCAAAACCCAGAAGCTGAAAATAGTAAAACTGAGTCTTAAACAAAACTTGTGAAGATTTTAATCAGTGAGTATAGCTAAACACTACAACAATCTCACCCAATAGTGCACTGACAATTCCTCTACAAAAATTAAAGTATGTCTCTTAAAGCATATACAGACATGCAATATTTTTACTGCTTTCCTTTGTTTTGTTGGTTTTTTTCCCCCCCTCCTTCAGGGACATTATTTTTTACAGTAAGTATTCAAGCCTAATGGCAAGATATTTGCTGTCCTCATTAGCTTTCTGTCTTCATTGTTTAAGCAATCTGCAGCGATCCACAGAGCACAGGGTGAAACCTACTTCTCTTAATTCATCCACAAATACTGGATTGATCAGCTGAGTACTGCATGGAACTTAATTACCTATATTAAGCCTGAAGTCAAATGACATGTTCAAGCAGTCCTCTGTTTGCCACTAAAGCTGAATAAAAGTATCAAAGAATCCCATGAGTCCCAGAAGGGTGAGTCCCAGCTGCATACCTTCTCCTGCCCATTGAATACAACTATTATGTCTCCTGCAGCAAGGCTTCCAACTTTTGGTGATAAGTAATAATATAATTCTTATTTGCTGGCAGTTTTTCAAGCTGCATTTCTTCTTTTCTTCCACTGTTCTAAACAGCTTGTTCTTTCCTTATTTTTGCCTGAGATATACATTGTAATCACTTGCCTTTAATC